>NC_056725.1:1961436121-1961721121 GCF_019279795.1 Protopterus annectens
ACTGTAATAGTGAATTTTAGATAGACAGGAGTTCTGATCCCACCACTGGCAACTGTGTGCATGTGTTTGTGTGTGTGTCTCAACAAAAGCCTGAGTGTGTGTGTCACTAAATGGCTGAGTGTGGTTGTGTGTGTGTATTTGTGTCTGCATCCTGTCATGACAGCGGGTTTTGCTGCATTCCAAAGCGATGCCTCCTTTTGCTCTGGCCTTTATACTTGTCAACCACTAAACCTCTCTCTTCCCCCCTCCCCACTGCAAGTAATCAGTCCTGTGATGTCACCCAGCTCAGACATGGAATCAGTAAGTGTAGTTGTATGTGTTCTGTGACACATACCCCAACTGCATACCACTGTACTAGTTACCTTTACATAGGCAAGATGTGTATGCACAATACTGGCAAGTGTGTGCATGTTTGTGTATGTGACTACTCTGTAGCCAGGCATTCACATGTGTAATGTATTTTAGCACACCATGGTAGCCATCTGTGGTGACCGGTGTCTACAAAGTATTACATAGCTAGGAATGGTAAAGAATACACAGTCAAGCAGGGCTACAGTTGGGTATGTTATTTTCCTGTGCCACTGTCGAGCAGTGACACAGAAGTGGTCGCCGGGGTGTAGGTCCATACCCATCATTCCCCCACCCTAACTCCACAATCCCCAGGGTAGATTACATTAGCCATCATTCCCCACCCCAAACTCCACATACACAACAACCTTCCCTTCTCTGATTTTCAGACACATGTCCATATAGGGCATTGGTTACCACTTTATTCTTGATGTCTAACAGGTGACGAAGTATCCGTTCCTTAAACTTTCTATTGGTCTTTCCTACATAATAGGCACACACAAATTACAAGTGCCAACGTATATAACATTCTTGGTGTTGCAGTTAGCAAAACCAGAGAACTTATAGCATTTGTTAGTTACCGGATGAACAGAACTGTTGGAACATTCAATGTGGCTGCAAGCTTTGCAAAAGCCACATTTCCAAGTTCCTAACCTATTTCTTCCTTATGTGCTCTGCTTGTTAGGTATTCCATCATAGTTGCACAGTAAATCCTTTAAATTCTTCTTGTTTTTATAACCAAACTTAGGTGTTTCCCCTACAATTCTCTTAATTTTTCTGTCAACAGTTAAGACTGGCCAAAATTTCTTGATGGTTTCACGGACATCAAAGGAGTCAGTGCTGTAGGTCATCATGCATCTGAGACTGTTGCCGTTCCCACCTTTCTTCACATCACTCTGCTTCTGTTTCGAGTAGTACGGTTGCCCTTTGTTGTATCGATTGGACATTGCTTTGCCTTTACTCATGACTAATTGTTTTTCATTATAGCCTCTTGAAGCAAAATTCTATAAGAGTTTGTCTTGTTCCTGCAGAAAATCATCATTGTCAGTACAGAGCTTGGATATCCTGGTCACTTGATTTTCAACAATATTCTAAAAAACATGTCTCAGGTGCATGCTATGTAGTATAGCATATGGTTCCTTCAATTTGGTTTCCTGAATATAGTGGTGCCAATTCCTTTGCTATTATTCATTGAAATTCTCATGTCTAAGAACTCAATCTCATTTGCTGATGTTTTCACTTCGAATCTTAGAAAGCTAGTCGTACTTGTTAAATAGTTGACGAAATCTTTTAGGCGTTGCATACTGCCCTTCCATAGGAATATAACACCATCCACAAACCTATTGTAAAAGATGATGCATTCCTTCCATTCATTTTTCGTATCCATTTCCCATTGCCTTTCCCATTCAGCTAGAACTATATTGGTATAGCTGTTTGCACAGGGGGTGCCCATGGCTACCCCCCATTTCTGCCAATAGTAGCTCTCACCATAGAGGAACACATTGCTCTCCAGGACCCATTCCAGGAAGCTGCATACTGGATTCACATCCATGTTTACTTCAAAATGAGAGGCAAAGTCCCTTACTGCTTCTATTCCTAGATCATTGGGTATGCAAGTGAATAAATTGTTGATGTCCATCGTCACCAAAATGAGGTTGTCTATGGAGCTTTCTTGCTCCATTCTTTCATACAGTCTCTCCAGCAGCTGACCAGTGTCCCTCAATATAGTATGTGCGAAAGGCAACAACTTCTTGAGTTCAGTTTCCACATAGATTGAAATGGGCTCAGTGACCCATCCTCTCCCCGAAACTATCGGTCTCAGAGGGGGTTCAACACTGTTCTTATGAATCTTAGGCAACCTTTTGATAACAGGTATAGTTGGATATACCATTTCAAGAAAGTCATATAGATTTTTATCAATTGCTCTAGTCATTAATTTGTCATACAGGACATTCTTTACTGAGGAAATCAGTCTGTCTACCTGATACTTCTCGATGTTGTGGTATGTATCACTATGGCTTAACATATCCTGCATTTTCTGGGCATACTGTATTGAATTCATCACTATTAAACCTCCTCCTTTGTCAGCTGGCCTGAAAATAATTTCTTTCACTGTTTGCAACTCTTTTAATGCCTGAAACTCATCCTGTGTTAAATTGTAGTAGTGTTTATTTTTTCCTTTTGACCTCTGTTCAAACACCTCATTCTCACATAACCGTAAGAACATCTCCATAGTGGGATGATTACTGGGGCCAAAGGAACTTGGTTTTTTCAACACAGACGATGTATAGTTTGCACCAGTATTTTCATTGTCGAAAAGACACTTCAACGTAACGTTCCTACCAAAGTACCTTAAGTCTGTCACTAACTCACTCAGGTCAGAACATATTGAGGGTATGAAGCTCAAGCCTCTTTGCAGAACACTCTTTTGGGTAACTGTCAGCTCATAATCGGATATATTAATTACCAACTAAATCGATTCATCTAAGCTCACTGAGGTTCCTAAGTTACCTTTCTCTTTTTCCTCTCTCTGCTTTCTGACCTGGATCTCCCGACATTTTTCTGTGTTAATAAAAAAGGGAGTTGCTGTAACAAAGGTGCATGGACAGATCCCTTCTTTGGTATCACGCTCGGAATTATTTCACTTGAAGGCTGAATGCTTCCTGCCGACATAGTGTCTACATTCGTTGCATTATCATTTTCCGTTAGCGAGGTAATGACCTCGAGCATACCAGAGTCATTGTTAACTATACTACCATTAGTCCTATTGTTAGGAGTATTGTGAGAGGCTAATTCAGGATGTTGCCCATTAGTGTGTATATCACTATGTACTTCAGCATGTATATTCACACTAGAAACAGTCCTGCATGTCATAGGTACATTTCCCATGTTGTCAGAGCATTCTGCCTGAGTGTGTTTGTCTCAGCAAAAGCCTGAGTGTGTGTGTCAGCAAATGGCTGAGTGTGGTTGTGTGTGTGTATTTGTGTCTGCATCCTGTCATGGCAGTGGATTTTGCTGCATTCCAAAGTGATACCTCCTTTTGCTCTGGCCTTTATCCTTATCAACCACTAAACCTCTCTCTTCCCCCCTCCCCACTGCAAGTAATCGGTCCTGTGATGTCACCCACCTCAGACGTGGAATCAGTAAGTGTAATTGTATGTGTTCTATGGCACATACCCCAACTGCATACCACTGTACTAGTTACCTTTACATAGGCAAGATGTGTATGCACAATACTGGCAGGTGTGTGTGTGTTTGTGTGTGTGACTACCCTGTAGCCAGGCATACACATGTGTAATGTCTTTTAGCACACTATGGTAGCCATCTGTGGTGACCGGTGTCTACAAAGTATTACATAGCTAGGAATGGTAAAGAATACACAGTCAAGCATGGCTACAGTTGGGTATGTTATTTTCCTGTGCCACTGTCGAGCAGTGACACAGATGTGGTTGCCGGGGTGTAGATCCATACCCATCACTCCCCCACCCTAACTCCACAATCCCCAGGTTAGATTACATTAGCCATCATTCCCCACCCCAAACACCACATACACAACAACCATCTCTTCTCTGGTGAACTGCTTATGATTTAAATGTTATAACACAAGAGATGCCTCTGTTTTGTGTACATGTCAGTTCCTTTGGAACCCTTCTGTGTCACAAAGGGCATTCAGACGTGTGTGTGTACATATATATATATATATATATATATATATATATATATATATATATATATATATAGCTATGGCTGTGTCTGTGTCTGTGTATATGTATATATATATATATATATATATATATATATATATATATGTGTGTGTGTGTGTGTGTGTGTGTGTGTGTGTACACATCCCATAGGTGCATATATATATATATATATATATATATATATATATATATATATATATATATAGTTATGACAGTACAAATGTAGATTTGTCTTTGTTGTTTCACAGAGTACAGTACATTCAAGGGTACTGTACATATGTACACAAAGGGACTGTCCCATTTGTTTTCAGTACTGTGGAATACCTGTAGTAGGATGTGCATTATAGACTCCATGCAACATGTGTACAATGGTACGTCCAGTAACCTCAGTGTGCATGGTCCAGGGTTCAAGACCTGTAAGCCTTGTTGATACTGTCAGTTAGTACTGCATAAGACTGTTGTAAGCAGGTGTAAATGTGTTTTTGTGACAGTAAGCAGTGGGTACACGCAGGTAACAGACATGTACAACCCACAGTACACTTGGAATGCCCTTCTTTGGCAATCCTGCTGATGTCACCCACCTACGAATACACCTGTGAGACTGCTGTAACCCAGTAATCTCCATGACGCGTGCTGTAACTGCATAATGCTGTAGTGTGTTAAACTAGTTTGGTAGGTGTTCTAATCCCAGACAGGTCAACTGTGTGTGTGGATGTTTGCCAGCCTGTGAAAGAAACAATGCTTTTAGAGTATGCACACTCTTTACAATTCACATGACCACCTTCGGCAATCCTACTGATGTCACCCACCTAGGAACATACCTCTAGAACTGCTGTAATCCACTATTCTCCGTATACACTTCTAGGACTACTGTAACCCAGTATTCCCCGTAGCGCATGCTGTAACTGCGTATTGCTGTAGTGTGATGTATTAATTTGGTAGGGTTTCTATTCCCGGACATGGCAGGTGTGTGTGTGTGACTGTCAAAGCCTGTGTGGAGGTGTCTGTGAGAGTCTAACCACTGGACATGTTGGGGAGCAGATTTTGTAGTGTTCCTATATGGTGTCCATCTTATATGTCACAATATCCACCTCATGAGGAGTACAGATGTCAGTCAGCCACAGGACTGTGTTGGCAAGCCATACCCCTACATCTGGCAAAAGGCCTGGTGAACAAAGTATGCAACCCTACTATTACCCGGAATACGTCCTGAACCCATGTGTCATACACAAACACACTTGCCTAGAATATCCTGTTATGTTGCTAATATCCTGCACATTGATGACAGATAGTAGGCATGGTGTGATTGCAGTGGGCTGCAGTGGGCATGGCACCCTGTACAGCAGCACAATAGGAACATAATTGCGGACAATGTGCCTTCACTATGTTCCCCATTGGATGCCTGCAACATATGTGGTGCCATCAAATGTGATCCACAGAGGCCATACAATGCCTTACACATGTGCCCTGTATGGACCGATGCCACTGACAGCAGGGAATACCTGTATTATGCTATCAGTGCAGTTGTAGGGTTAATCTACTGACTATAAGCAGGTTCTGCCACACCAGGCCAGTATTGGCATATCGTAGGATAACAGTCTGTGTACACAACATGTGCCAGCCAAACTAGGTACACCTGTACATGTCACTGTACATTATTGTGGGACATGCACATCCCAGGCAATGTCCATGTCAAGGACTATCAAACACAGACATGGCATGCATTGCAAAGCTATGGCCATACACAATGGTAAACAGGATGTCAGGGCAGTTCATACAATACCCATCTGTGTGGGACATTGCAGACACTACACCCCTGTACCACACTGCACACCATTGTTGGGTGGCATGATGCAAAGGATTACCCCTCACCCAGCCTTGTACAGACATCTTGCACAGCCAACCACTACATCCATGAAGCAATGCACACATGCATGTTAGTACTGACACCTTGTGTCTGCCTGTGGGGTATGATGATCCCAACCACAGTCACTCCCAGTATAACTCCCACTGGCATGCCAACAGATGTCAAACACATTCACATGCCCTAGCCCACAGAACCTACGGATATCCCCTGTGGTGCATGTAGTACCTGTGCATTACTGCAGTGTGGCAAAATAAGTAGTTTGGGAGTGTATTTGTGGGCCTGGCAAAGAGTGTCAATGTGAGTCCATTAGAGAGTGTGGTTGTGTTGACAATGACATCCATTCATGTGGACAGCCATGTGTGCTACACCTAATGTATGTCTACTATACCTCTGTTGCAGATATCGCTCACCAACACACATATATGTTCTTACAGCACACCAACATGTCAGCTTTGTGGCACATGGAGTAACTGCATGCACTTGTAATAGTAATGACTAGTCAGTCAGGGGTTTGACCCCTGTACTGGTGGGTGTGTGACAGACGATGTTTAGGTTTTAGTCTCCAAGCCCTTCTCTGATGTACTTTGCCTCTGTCTGTCCCTCCCACACACTCTCTGGTGGATGTGGAGGTGTACACCTGCTCAGCAGCAGCTTGTGCATTGTAAGTGATGGTCATGATCAGGTGATGGCCTCTGCACCTATTGCAGTCCTCCTCTAGCTGATTGCATGTGGAACAGCTGTGATGATGTTCCCATAGCCATTCGCATGAAAAACACAGTACAATATCTAGGAACATCATGTTGGTGTTTGCCCATGACAGTCGCTGTGAGTGGTACCTGGATCTAGTGTTTGGTAAACGGCATCACAGATGATATCTGGATGTTCCTCAAACAACATACACATTGGGAAATAGCCTAAAGACAGGAGGGTGATGTGCCAGACATGACTACAGCATGTAAGTGTAGATATGCTTCATTGAGAACACTGCCTGTTTAACAAGTTGTGTGTGGTAATGGCTATTCTGCGTGCTTTAAAACTGACAAGACATTGCTCTGTTTGTGAGGGACCCCCATCTGTAGGGCCATCTGTGGACTGGTCAGTGTGTGGAACCATTTGTTTCCTGTGTTACTCACTGAACACACATCTGTGCACAGCAGGAGCATATTGTGAGGATTGCAGCCAGTACATGGTGATAGTGATGAGTTACTGCCATTGCATCCCTGACTGTACATATGTCACATGAAACAGTGATATGACAGAGACTGTCTGGGGTTCTCAGTGACATGCCAATAATAGGCCACTGTTCATAGCTGCAGTCACAAGTCTTCTACACTTTGTACAGATGTCATGCAGTATATATGTATGTGTTGTGCTCCCTCTGCAAATATATACCATCTGTTGTGTTGGGTTGATGGCCATATCTATGCATGCTGTTGTAAGTAATCCTGAATGCTGTTGACTATTACTAAGCCATATCTGTGTTTAAACAGCAACACCATAGGCTGTATGGGTTTGGAGGTCCCGGCAGAACCTCCTATCCCACTTCAGCTGACCATGGCACTGGGCACCAGCACATCTGGGGCCCAGCCTTGGACCTCCACCTCTGTTGACTCTGCACCACCTTCTGGTGGTACCGCCACTGAGGATGGGGCTTGTCCCCCCTGGGAGTAGGTCCAGACAGGAACATGTCCGCTGTTGTACAGTCCCAGACGTGGTGTGTAGGGGGCTCAATAACGGGTTTTGAGGCCAGATACGCCAACTCAAGGGCAGAGTGTCACATTTACAGGGTGAGGCTGCCCCTCCTAAACAGCCCCCAGCACTGCCACCTTTGCAGCTGTTTTGGTGCATTGGTGGCTGCCCACGGCTGGGGTCCTCCATCCCACTGTTTCCATCTGGGGGCTCATGGGCTTGTGAATGCTGAACACCCCTCCCTGTCTGAGGTGTATCCCCCCACATGTTATATACCGACCCTGTATGCTGTCTTGTCTGTCATCCTACCCTATCTATCCTCCGCGAGCATACCTACTCTGCTTCCCCCACATCCCACTCTCACCCTACGAAAACAAAAGGCCAATCGGTTCCGAGAATAGCATTTGCCCCATACATAGCTGTCCATTTCACACGTGTCCACTGGACACATGTAACCCTTTTAATATGCATCACAACATACTCCAGTTGTCCTCACCCCTGTCCCTCAGGTGCACAATCCTAGTATGCACATGACTCCTAAATGTTCCAGGTACACGTGATGCAGATGACCCCATTGTACACACAACACTACCAGTCCCTCTATGCTTACCCCATTTACCTTTACCACGGTGATGATGTCGCACACAGCACCTTGCAAGAGTACTGTTCTCACATGATTGAACAGGAACTGTTGTGTTAATGTAAATAACATGCACAGAGTGATGTATATGGCCAATGTACAAATGTTTGCGTGTATGTATGAATGACACATGTCTGTCTGAGGGAGTCTCGATGTTACATAGGACAACACTACTACATAATACAGGCATTGCTGGTGTTTCCCTTTTCATTCCTTTGTAATGCTTTGCTGTCACATGGGATGTTCCTGATATATCTGTATATATGTATGTATCTATATGCTGGACATAAACACTCACACATACATCTACATGATGGAATTCATTTCCTATTCTGTTGAATGACTACGCTGGATGATATGTTTGTGATAAGGTCCGATGTCTGTATATCTGCCATGGCTTAGTGGTAAATCACAATAGCTGTGTGTGCAGGGTCCTGGTTTCGATCCTTGCAGAGACTGTTTATTTTGTTGCAGGGCAGAACAAGGCCATTGGATACAGAGTGATTAAGGCACATTAAAGCAGTTGTGAGTGGGTGTGTGTGAGTTTGTGCAGTGCTAAGCAATGCTAACCTCTGGTTACAGTTTCTTACACTCAGTTAGCCTCTACATTGCTTCCAGTGTTATACTCGCATACTGGCGGCCAAACAGGCTTACATCTGCTTGCTCCCACACTTGCAAATGCACTGCATTTGGTGTTTGCATCTGACACTCACACCTCTGGGTGGGAGTGAGGACTACGATATTACCTTGTGATGCCTATTACATCGGATTACATGTCTACAGTTTTGGGAATGGCTGCCCATTAGGCGACAGCATGCCGTTCGACTGTACGGAATCCGCTGCCTGTCCAGAGTTTGATTCATATTATTGGTGTGCTCCTCTTACAATCTACACCCATCTGGCTAGTACATGGGAACTGACACTCTTCAATACAAACAAGTAATTGGATTTTGGAACCCACATCCTTCAGCCGAATCATGCTACTGCATACCTAATATTCTATCATCTTTCTAAGGTTGTCAGTGGAATATGTGCTTTCTGTCTCTATCAGACCTCTCATACGATTGGGGAAAAATACAAACTGAATCAAGGACACGGCATAACAACATCAGGGACACATTTAAATTATTGGTGCTATTAATCTGACACATTGACAGACTCAGAGTATATGAATTCATACACATTTTCTGAGGTAAATGATGTTTATAACTCTTAACTGTTTTCGTTATTCATTATGTGTAATTCACCACCTTTCCTCCAAATGTCACTAGTTTTAGGAGGGTTTAAGTGGGACAGAGTTAGAAACTGAGTCGAAATCAGGGACGTCCCTGGAAATCAGGGACAGTTCAGAGGTATGGTCCCTATTTTTTCCCCCAGTGGTTTATGGCCTGTCCAGTGGATGTGCTCTTAGGAGTTGAGAGGTAAGGGTGAAAGCTATGCCCATTTCGGAATATTACTTACATCCCTGGGGCGGTCCTAGTACAACTGCACCAGCCAACACCTGCATGCCTAGGCCCATAATTGCATACCCATAGTTCCCCCACCTGCCACTCCTCTACAGCACTCATCCTTACTGTGGGTGCAGGTGGGGTATAAACACACCACTACACACTGCCCACTCTCCCCGTGTTGGGACACATGTCATACATTGTGTCGACCCATGCACAACCTACTGGTCCATGTACATCTACAGCCTGGTTTGATAAGTCATTACTGGGACTGCCTCCGATCATTAATTTTTGGTGTCCCACAAGGGACATCAATGTCTATGTTTCAAGATTAGACCTGGCAGGTCTCTCCTACTGGTAGTATCCTGCCAGCGGTCTGGGAAGCAGTGGTGTGTTTATCTTTATTGTGTGTCTGTATGTCTCACTAGCCTAGCTGGGGGGGTGGGGGGTTGATGTTACGTGTTACATGTTTGTTTATTACACCCCTCACCCCCATATGCACGGCCTGTGAACATATGTTACTCATAACTGCTGTATCGTATCCTAGCTATATACATGTGCATATTTACAATCACACATATATATATATATATATATATATATATATATATATATATATGTTTACATTACTATATACAGATATATCTGTATATGTATGCATACATGTATATTTATATTTTGCTGTCTCTCTCTCTATATATATATATATATATATATATATATATATATATATATATATCTCTCACAACATATGGTTCTATGGGTGTCTGCATATGTATATATTTATATGTGGGTATGTATCCGTATTCTGTCTCTGTATGTATACATTTGTACTACGGAGAAGGAGAGGCTTATCTCTATGTCGCTATGGGTAGATATACACACACATACCTCTACATATATACATCTACATCTGGTTATTCCGTTCCTTGCCATATAGATTACACTTTGCTGCAGTGGGACTCATAGTGGGTGCGGCTGCTCATTGGGCGATGCCTCTGCCCAATGAACACATTCGCTTACATCCATAGTGCTGTTCATATAAGCCCACATCAGCCAACACCTGCACACCTAGACCCATAAGTAGCTACCCATAGTTCCTGCACCCACACCTCCTCAACATCACCCATCCTTATTCTGGGTTATGATCTGTTCTGGACACACCCCTACACGCTGCCCACTCTCCACTTCACGGGACACATATCATACAATTGTCTCAGCCTATGGGTCATCAGGGTTTCCCACCCTTGTATTCCGAGTATGTATACAGCCCAGCCAGAATGGTCGGTCTGTCACCTTCTTTTGGATTTGGCAATTTTTGGGGTGTCCCATAGGGGACGCTCCTGTCTGTGTTCCAAGAGTAGAATTCACGGGTACACTGTGTACCCCCCCAGTTGTATCCTGCCTGTGTTCTGGGGAGCAGTGGACTCTTTACATTGTTTATGTGTATGTTTCCCATGTCCGGCTGGGGGGGTGGTGGAAGGTCATGCTACATGTTTCATGTTTTTTGCTTGGGCTCCTCACTTCCATTGGCATAGCCTATGAACATATGTCATTCTTGTGTGCTGTTTCATATCATAGCTGTATATTTGTGTATATCTACACACACAAACACACACATATATATGTATCTATATATATATATATATATATATATATATATATATATATATATATATATGTATACACATACATATATATATATATATATATATATATATATATGTGTGTGTGTGTGTGTGTGCCTGTAAAGCAATACATACCCTGCACAAACACACTTACACATGCTTACTGGTGTTTATATATGCTTAAACTGCTTACTAGTGCCTTATTCATTATGACACTGACACTTCACTCCAGTTAACTTTTAATTTGCAGGTTATACAGCGGACAGATGGTAAATGGTATATGAGACAGTGGGATTCGGTACGGGAATGTCTGTTCATTAGGTGGTTGCTCTAACCAATACACTATTGCTGTGCTGCTTCATAGGTTCATAGGTTAGTACTAGGCTATCGGCCCTAGGGCCTATGCAAGCCTAGCAATAACAATTCCGTGGATATTTCTTTCCACAATATTTACTTCTCTGGACTCCTGTCTAGCAGGGCGACTGACATGATCCCCGGGGTAAATTTCCTATCCCCCATCCAATCATCAAGGTTCCTTTTGAAGAGGGCCAATGAGGCACTCTGCTTGACATGTATGGGCAGTCAATTCCAGAGTATGAGGAGCCTCTGGGTCAGGAACCTATCCCTCCAGCATGTTTTGTTCATTGTGATGACAAGGTTTAGATCCCTGGAGCGTGTGGCTCTGAGGAATTGGGATTTCTTATGGAGCATGTCCAACAGCTCAGGGTTTGACATGGCCTTGTATGTTAAGCAGAGATCGCCTCTGAGTAGACGATATGCCACAGAGTATAGCTGGAGTTTTTTTGGATGGTTAGCATATGGCATTTGCCTTAGGCCTGTGATTCTTTTAGTGAGGTATTTCTGTGGCCTTTCCAGCTGTTGCAGATGTCTTGTGAGGTACATACCAAACGGGGCATTATACTCTATAATGGGTCTAATGAGGGATGAGTACAGTGGGACAATGATCTCCTTTTTTCTGGATGAAAAGCCCTTAGTGATGAGTTGTGCTACATAGATGGATTTCCTGACTGTTGTGGCGATGTGGTTATCGAAAGTGAGACCACTGTCCACCTGTGTCCCTAAGTCTCTCATCACACTTTCAATGTTTAGTGTCCTGCCACCTATGTAGTAATTCATGGGTACATGTTTTTTTTCAAAGGGGATAACTATACATTTCTTGGCATTAAGCTTGAGCCCATGGCTCTGGTACCAGGCATCTGTTTCTGTAAGGCCCTTTTGTAGAATATCCACATAATTTGGGGATTCAATAATGGCTCCCAGTTTGCAGTCATCTGCGAACATTGTTAGCCAGAGTCCCTTAGTGTTGGCCTGTACTTCAGAGAAGTAGATGCCAAGCAAGAGTGGTCCCAGGACTGAACCCTGAGGTACTCCACTTGTCACTTGTCTGGAGCTGGATTTGGAGTCGGCTACTTTTACAGTCTGGGTTCTGTCAGTAAGCCAGTTGGCAACCCATCGAGTGACGTAGGGATTTATGCCCAGCTTAGTAAGTTTATCTATGATTCCAGAGTGGGGGATGGTGTTGAAGACCTTGGCGAGGTCCAGATAGGCTGTGTGGACTGCCTTACCCTCGTCCACAGCTCTGGAGACTGATACGAAGAAGTCAATCAGATTCAGGAGACAAGATCGGCCCTTCACAAACCCAAACTGGTTGGGGGTCAGTGTTTGAAGGTTGCCAATGTCTTTGTTTATAAGTTCTATGATAATGCGTTCCATGGCCTTGCAGATCAGGCTTGTCAGACTGATGGGACAGTAGTTCCCGGGATCCAAGGCAGATCCCCCCTTGTGGAGTGGGATAACTGTAGCTGTGTGCCACTCAGTGGGCACGAAGCTGAGGTGAGGCTATGATTAAACATGGCACTTAGGTGAGGTGCCAGTTCATTTTGTAGTTCATGCAGTACACAGCCTGGGATGTCATCTGGTCCCATGGATGCTGTATTCTTAGCTTTGACGAGTGCAGTTTCTACCTGTGTGGCTGTGTTTACCGGAATTTGGCAATCTTTTGGTATTGAGATGGGTCCTTTAGGGGGTGAAAAGGGGGTTAAGTTGGCACTAAATCGATCTACCAGAATATTGGCAATATCCTTGGGATCAGTATATTTAATGCCATTCTGTTGTAGCTCAGAGCAGATCTGAGCATTGCCATTAAGATTCTTGACATAACTATAGAATGCCTTGTGGTTGTCTTTGGAATCTTTGGCAATTTTATTTTCGTAACTAGCTTTTGAGGATTTTATGAGGGATCTCAGCTTCTTACTGAGGCTGGTGAGGGAGTTTTTTGCATTCTGGATTTTCCTCTTTTCTGCAACAGTTTCTTCCTTCTGTTGTATAGTTTGTTTATAGCAGGGGACAACCAGATTGGCTTCCTTTTTTTGGAGAAGAGCATCTTGGTTCTATTTGGGATGGCACGATTCATGCACGAGTGGATGTGCTCATACAGTGCCTTAGTGTAGGATTCTGCAGTCAAACTTTCAGATCCCATCTGCATGGGTGTCGTGACGTTTGTCACTTCTGACTTCAGTAGCATGAAGTTGGCTTTAGAGAAGTTTTTTAAGGAGGTTTCTTACTGGGGGTTGGGGGTGGGATGTGGATGTCAAGGGTGATTTGCTTATGGTCAGACTTGACCAATGAGGGGGTAACCACTGGTGTGGAGCATCTATCTCCCATGTTGGTAATGACCAGGTCTAGGATATTGGAGCCCCTGGTATAGTTGGTATGGACAATGGATTAGTTGATCCAGGGCGTTGGAATTTATGAATTCCAAGAACTGTTGGGAAAATGAGTTGGTACCCAGATAGTTTTTCCAGTTAATGGCAGGGTAGTTGAAATTACCCAGTATTAGGGTGTTTGGTTGTATCTTAATATTTTTCAGTATGTTTAGAAAGGTGTAGTGAGAATCTTTGGAATGGTGGGGGATCTGTAGCAAGCTAAAATTTGGATTTCAGTCTTACCTAGTGTTAGTTGCACCTGGAGAATTTCAGATGCATTGTGTTGGGCAACTAGCCTGGAGGTGTGGATATCCTTGGTGAATATGGACACTGCTACACCTTTAGTGTTTCTTTCTTGGTTTTGTGGCCGAAAAGTGTGGTAAGAGTTGTAGCCTGGTATTGCAGGGGTGCTCTCTGGAGCCTTGAACCAGGTCTCAGTTACTGCATAGATATCGATATTCTCCATTTTTAGGAGTACCTCGAGAGAGTGCATTTTGAGGTTTAGACTTCTAGCATTGAGTAGCATTACCTTCAGATTTTTCATGCTTGTATCTGTTATGATGGTGGTTTTATCCTTTGAACCTTGCCTAAAAAAGGCGCAATAGGGGTGGCAAGAGCTTTAGCCAGTAACCTGAATCCCAGTGGTGTCAGGTGCAGAACATCTCTGGCAAAGCATTGTGGTTTGTCGATCATGTCTTCCCAGGCAGACAAATACTGTATCCCTTTTGAATGACACCAGAAGCTTAGCCAATTATTTTGTCCTTGTACTGTGGTATCATCCTGGGTGAAGGCAGGATGCTGCTCAGGGCTAGGGTCATATCTGCCTGGGCTACATGCTCCAAGAGCTCTTCCATGTCTCTTTTCATGTAGTCCAGGGAGGTACGTCTCAAGTCATTCACTCCAGCATGGACAATGACAGAGTCATATTTGTACTTGTTGTGGAGTGACTTGAGTGCATGCGTTATGTGGTGGATACTGGCACCTGACAGACAGCTGACTGTAATTTTCTCCTTGTTCAGCCTGATGAGTGGGACATCAGTGTGCCTGACTATAGAGTCACCTATGACTAAAGTGTTGGGTATATTGTCTTGCCTTAGGGGCTGTTGTTGGGTGGCACACTGGTGTTGTGAGCTATGTGTCACTTTGATTGTGACTGGTGTTTGTTTGCGTTTCAGCTTCTGAGGTCCTTATTACTTGGGCAGGTTAATGTTAAGGGCCTCCGCATATGTGGGTTTAGTGCCGCTATGTTTGGGCATTGATGGTGTGGGTTTTGAAGGGCTATGAGTTGCTAGAGTTGTAGTGCAGGTGTTAACCTTCTCCTCTTGGCTGTCTAGCACAATCTTGGCCGGAGAGAGCTTTGCTTCCAGTTTGGCTATGTAAGTGCTTCTCTCACAGGTTGTAGTGTTGGGTGGTAGGAGGACAGGATTGTCTGTGTACATGAGGCAGTTGCCGCATTGCCCCAGTATGCCCAGATTCACCAGGTGGACAGCAGAAATCACCGGAAGCTGACCCTTGGACATGCCTGTTTAGGTGCTTTTTTTGTAAAGTTTAAGAGCTATTTTCCCTTACCTTTGCAAGGTACTTTACAATTATAGGCTGTTTAGTGCCTATGATTAATTTCTCCTTATTGACAAGGAGAATTGAGCACTTGTATCAGTTTCAGGCTTCCTAGTGCTTTCCAGCAGGTTCTAGAGCAAGTGCTAGTCACAGGGGTTCAGATTTTAGTGCTACTACTGAGTAGGGTTGCCACCTTTTCAAATGGCCAAAGTGGGACATTTTCGGGACACACATCCGATTTTACAGGCCGACACATACTCACGGTCAGTACAAAGGATATAACTTAACTTTTTTTCCTAAATAAAAGCTTATTCTTGTAGCAGTTTAGTTGCTTATGTTTCTTGTAACATTTAGGTATTTTAGATACAGAAATAACTATTTTATGCAACTATTACATAAAATATGGGATATAATTATGTCCTACAATCTCAGGACATTTGCCCTTTTTAATATTTTTTTGTCAGGACACAATCACCCAAAGAGGGACTGTCCCTCTCAAAGTGGGACAGGTGGTAATGCTACTACTGAGAAACCAGCTACTTCTAAGGGAAAATTTGAAGAGCAGACTTTCTGGCACCTGGAATAGTTTAACTGTAGCCTCACAGTGCTGCACGATGTGAAAAATGTGCAAACACACGCATTTGTAAGCTAGAAACTTGAAAGGGATAGAAATCAGCCCAAAAAGGCAAATAAAATTACAATTTCAGAGCTGGAAACAACTCCTCTAGAGTTAGATAGGCAGTACAATGCTCACCACTCCCACTGGTAAGCAGTAGGACTTCCCTCTACCACAGCAAGGTCTGGATAGCTCTGAACACAAAAAATAAATTCCTGAGACAAGCAAAGCCTGGGATATGGACTGGCTAGGAAAGGTGGGAAACGAGCAAACAAGACAGTATTTTTTTGTTGAAACAGGCTAAACAATGCAATAATACAGTAAATAAACACAGAAAAGGCTAACACACTTGAGTGTGTAATCCTAAACAGTAAATGCAATTAAAACGCTACAAAATTAGCATTTTAAAACTTTTTTAAATGAAGCAAAGCAAGAGCACAACTGAAAAATGATTTAAGAGGCAGTAAATACAGCAGAATAAGTAGCTAGTCTACATATACAGAGAAGTCTATATATACAGAAAAGCAGCTAAAACACACAAACAATTCAGATGCAGTACAACCTTGAGCACTTGAGATCTAGCAATATTAAGGCAATTATAGTTATAATAAATGCTCTAAAATATACTCTATATTTCCAAAATGTTTGAGAAGAACAGTCAGAACACAAGGAGATTCAGACAATTTTTTTTTTGAAAGGGAAAAAGGAGGAACAGAAGGCCTTCTCAGATGTTTCTATCTGTATTAGGTAGAATGAGCTAATGACACTAGACTGTGAGGAGTGTACCAGATCAGATTTACAGTAGGGGCAGGCAACTGCAAAGCCACCAAGTATAACAAGACACGAACAGAGAGGAAGGGTGGGGACCAATACTAAAGCTATTAGCCTACAGACAGTAAACACTACTGAAAGCTACAAAATGAAAGTTTTTAAACATATAAAGGAGCAAAGAGACTCTACAGAATGCTTTTAACTGCAAACAAATCAGTTACCCGTGCAGATTAGTTAATAACAATAAAATACACAAAACTATGCAGCAAGCAATAAAAAGTGCTATATATAAATTGCTAGAAACAATAATCAGTAAAAATAATCCAAAAAAACAGAATACTTATATATCTCAGCACTGAGTTTTAGTCAACGCCCCTCCTCCACTCTGCTCAGTGTGTATAGACAGAAATTCTCTCAAAGTTAGGGCTTAAATACCAGAAGATGCAACCTTAGACAACTTTTTTTTTTTTAAAGCACAAAAGAACCAGCCCCCACTAGCCAGCAGCCAGTTAACACAATCTAACCAAGGTAAAGAAAGGCTTCTGCTAATTCAAGATGGCCTGTTCATGTGCTTTGAACAATCACTGTAGAAACAAACAGGCCTCTGAACTAAGACAATACTAATGCTATTAGCCTACAGACAGTAAACACTATAGAAAGCCACAAAATGAAAGTTTTTAAACAGCTAAAGGAGCAAAGAGACTCTACAGAATGCTTTTAACTGCAAACAAATCAGTTACCCATGCAGATACTAAAGCTATTAGCCTACAGACAGTAAACACTACAGAAAGCCACAAAATTAAAGTTTTTAAACAGATGTGCATATATACCCATATACCCATGGCTCCTGGTTCCCCAAACACACACCCCAACGCCTCCCTAAATCTGCAGTCATCCATTCTCCAGTCGGATTCGCGGTGTATCCAAACCACTACACATTGGCCACTCCCTACTCCTGTAGACCCATCCCATCAGTTGACTCACTCCACGTATCCTCAGCACTCCCAGATGTTTAGTCCACAAACATTGTTGACATGAGCGACCAAAAGAATACTATACACAATTTTTGGGTTGTCCCACATGGTTTATGTCAATATTAGACTCTATACTTCTTTACACCCTTACTCCAGTTAACATGACACTACAATAAATTAATATGTATGACTATGTGGTAATGCACACGTTACACATGAGAGCCTAATTATGTACGTGTTCGGCGTATTTCTTTTACAAATAGACCGGTTTAGTAATTGGTGTTGCTGTAGCAGGCAGATCACAGGAATGATTCCATGTGTGGGAAAGTCCTCACATTTGATTATTTTCAGCACAGCACTGACTTCGGATATTGTACACACTTCTGCGTTTTAGCAGTTTTGTCCTGTCCCTCTTCTGCACAACCTATTATTCTATCTACTGTTGAGGTTTGTAAGGGCACATTCATGTTATTTATGTCTGCAACTGGAATGAATGTGTTACAGAGAATGTACCTCTGGATGTGTGTATGCATATATACTTATAATGAACTCGCTGATCTCCACGGGGTGGTCCAATTAGAACCAGCCCATCCAACCCTGGCACGCCTGGCTGCATAATTTCATACCAATAGTTCCTCCACCCCCAGCCGTGTTCAAATTACACGCATACCTTCCATTGTCCACTTGTTATCACAGCCATGACACATCTCCACACATTGCCCTCTCCCGAGCGTTAGGGGCCCTACACGTATGTTGTCCCAACCCATGTATTCTCAGGCTCTCCCACCATTTAGTCCTTGAACATACCTGCCCTTGCTTGTGTAATGGTCGGATGGCCAATCATCCTATCATTTTTTGGGTAGTCCCACCAGGAACTACCCTCTGTGTGTAAAGTAGACTTAGCAAATCAACAGTGTTACTCCCACTGGTAATAGCCTGCCTGTGGTGTGAGTAGCAGTGCTTTGCTCACTCCTGCCCAGCTGGATATGACATATGCTGACAGCGCTATATAATACTGGGGTTGCTGTTGATTCCCTTCTCATTCCTTTTGTATGCTTTATTGTTACGTCATTCTTTCTTCATATATAAACACTACACTATTGACATGTTGATTCTGCATGTTTTTCTCTTTTTGAATGAATATGATGTGTAAGCTATGCTCGGCAGAGGGCAGTGACGTGCAGACATGCTGTGCTTTGCTTACACCTTCGATATTGCAGCAATTCAAATGTATTATAGGGACACGGACAGGGAATCTAATTGTGAAAGTTCTAGGGACAGGGCTCAACATTCCACTACGTGCTTGTGTTTTTACTACTTCGAGTTTATTTCACTGTTCGTGGACACTCTTGTATGCTTAGCATACATTTCGATATCCACAGATGCTGAATTACTGACTTACTATTAGGGGCGGGCTCTGCTAGTAGGCATAGTAGGCTTTGTAAGTGTTGGGGCTTGATTACACCTCCGTAGAGCACTTGTACATGCCCCCTGCACTCCCACACATTTCCTGTGCATGTCGAGATTGCGGCGGCGCGCCCTCATACATATTCATATGGTGCTGCTGTGCCATCTGTAGTGAGGACACTCTGCACAAGGCTAAAACCGTCATTGCCCCGAGCTTCTTGAATCCCGGGGAATATGTTTAATGAAATTTATTAGCATCACAGCATTCATTAGAAAAACTGGAAATGAAATTCCTCAGTATTAATGTAGATGCCTCACAAAATATTCTCCCTTATAAGCCAACTGACTTGTCTAACAGTTACATTAATGTGGCAAACTATCACTGAGTGGAAATATATTTCAATGACAATCTAGATAAATACCATTTTCTGTATTTGATATTCTATAGCTTGCAAATTTAAGATTATATTTTGTAGGCCCAATTAAGCTACATACTTTTTGCAATCCTGGAAAACATATGAATGGATCACTTTCATTTCACTATACAGTACATCTGAATAATGTGTTATTTAATGTGCACTACTTATGATTTAGGCACATTGAAAACAAGTACATGGCATTACAGTTTAGGCACATTTAAAACAAATACTTACCAGTTTTGTTACTTAAAATGAGCATGTTTTTCTGCTACGTGTTGAATACATCATTAATGATCTTGGTTCACAACCTTATCTCCCCCATGTTGTTTTAATGCCCAGTTTTCACCCATGCACTGTACTAAGATGGTTCTCCTGTGTTCAGGGATGTAGCAAGCAAATTCCATTTCGTACTCAAAAGGTCTTAGTGCTACCCACCTTGGGAAACTATCACTTAAAAATGGATGCATCTCTCAAAATCCTGCCTTCCAGTCATTAATAAATATAAGTAACATTTTCTGCTGTTCCTCCTAAAACTATTAAAGATATATAGTTTTTAGATTAGCAATGTTGCACCTGTTGCTGGAGGCATTGATTTAGACAGTTATAGACATAACAAGACCTGAAAGAAAGACACTGATGTGATGCTCAGAAAAAAATGACTCAGTACAGTATGAAGTGTATGCCTGTCAATACTCTTGCCTGTGTTTTCTGGATGCCTGATCTCATGACTCTCAAATTTTCAATCACAGGCAAATGACACAACCACTCTGCAAAACAAATTACAAGACTAAAATAATGTTTTATTTATATATTTATTTTTATTTATTAAATTTTGTGTATCATGGTAGAACACTGATCAAATTTGACCATTTGTAGACTCATCCTGGGCTGCATACATAGTACAACAGTAAAGTAAGATTAACAGTATAAGTTATACAGAATTATTTATTTATTTATTTATTTGATTGTATTTGTCTTTGTTTACCGGGAAAGTCTGACCAGGTAATACCCATTTTCAGCTGAGGCCTGAGGAGAAAAACTTCATTTGTTTACACTGTATTATACTTAGTTCCAATGAAACACAATGCGGTTACATTTCTATTTAGATTTATACACATGCAGTAGTTACATTTATACATTCTAAAATTTTAAAGCAATAGAAATTACTAAAGAGAAAGGCCATTCTTTTGGGAACATCATCTTGTTCTAATAATTGTTTTAAGGAATCCTTAAAACAATTATTAGAATAATATGATGTTTCCAAAATAATGTTAACCAACAATCCCAATGACACTGTAAAATGTGTTTTTTGTATACAGTGTAAGTTTTTATTGGAAAGCAACTTCATTACGGTAAATACCTATTTATCAATAGGCAATGCCCATGCCTTCCCCCAGGTTGACCTTCTATATCTGTTTTTCCCTCAGGACTTTCTCTATCAACCTCCGCACATTAATTTACTGTATGTACTAGTTTTCTTAATACGCAAACCTCATCTACTAGGAGTTCTACTATACTCCTGAAAGCTCTCTACTACTCACTGTACTCCCCAACTCATTCATGCACCATCATACTCAAACACAATATTGTAAGTTTACACATATCTATGGGTGAATTATACATACTCTCATTAATTCAAGTAGAAATTACTGGACATACAACTAACGTGCCCTGCTACTACAATTTGCAGCTAAAATATTTTTTTTCTCTATATACTTCCAATATGTTATGTTTTTGTACATGGGCTCTGTATTTGTTAAATGACTCTGTAAGTGTTTGTTTGCCTTTGCATATTTACAAACTCTGGAACTTTTCTCCCCGGGCCTCCGCTGAAAATGGACATTTATCCAGTTAGATTCTCCCGGTCAACAAATATAAAATAAATAAATAACATTAAAGTCAGCATTTCACTGTAGTTGTTATACTCAGGGGTTATTTACCTCGCAAAGTGTGGAATGTGTCAAGGTTTTTATGTAGAAAACACCCAGAGAAAGTTTAAGGAGCATATATATATATATATATATATATATATATATATATATATACATATATATATATATATATATATATATATATATATATAAAAACATTGCCTTGACATTAGAAAGAACAATGTTAAAAAAATCTTTAGCCAGACATGTTAAGAACAACCTAGAACATGTTTTAGGTTTTTTTGGGCTGGATTATATTGAAATAGATCCTAGGGGAGGTCCTTGGGAGGAGAGGAGAAAGAGTTGCTATGGCAACTCAGATTAAATGCTACCATATTCCCTGGGCTTAGTGACCATATGTGTATAGTAGTGCTTTAAAATTAAGGTCATATTTATTGTAATTTTTTGTATAGTTTTAAATTCAGATGTTTAATATAGAATCTTATGTATTTTGGGTATTATGAGCTTTTTATTACATGGTTCTTATTTGATCATTGGTTATGTGATTACATACAAGGGATATTTAAAACTTGTACGTGTTTACAGGGATTGATTCTGAAGAAGTCTGTAAAATATTGGATGAAAGCGCTTAATTTTTCCTTGTTTTATTAAATACATTTTGTGGAGTGCACCGGAGTATTCAGTTGCTTCTCTTGTTAGTGGATTGGCTTGTGATTTAGTTTTTTTATCGGTTCCTGTTTGGCTCTTGGCTTTGTGTTTGGTATCAGAAAGTGGTCTCCCTTGAAATCAAGGCAAATCTGGTCCCCCTACCTAACACCAAAACCTTTAACAACTTCTCTAAGGTAAATTTCCCTTTTTCAGGGATGGTATAGCTAGTTTCCAAGCCCCCCCCCCAAATCCAGAAAATATCGAAACCTATGGAGAGGTGTACACAAAAGCCCCTGTATGACTGTATAAACAACTGCATTGAAATGGCACTACCAGACTGAAATAAACCCAGGACGAGACACAAAAAAGCCACCCTGGTGGACACCTGGTGTTAACAAGTTGTACAACAAAAGAAAGACAATCATGTCGAGACATAAGGGGGAATGTGCACAACAGAGCAAAAGCCCCTCATTTGTCTAAACAAGCAAATCAGGGAGCTAGTCAAGTCTCTGAAAGCATACTTTGCGGTAAAAATTGTCTCCAAAGTTAAGGATAACCATAAGGCATTTTTCAATTATGTCTGCAATCTTAAGGGCAATACCCAACAATGTGCAGAATTAGTTGTAGCTGCCATCATCGATACTCAACCAAAATATATAGCAAATCTGCTGGCTGACAAATTCAGTTCAAATTTCACCTCTCCATCACCCTCAGTTCTTCCCTAAGGAATACCTTCCAGTAATATACCACCAATTTTTACCAAAGAACAGGTTGCCACTGTGCTCTCTAAATCTGAAAACATAGTTTCAGTAGGGCTTGACAATATATCACATTGCCTCTTAAATAGCTTAAATCAGGACTTATCATCCCCATTAAGATCTCTATTTAACTACAGCCTCCAGACTGGCTTGTCCCAATAGAGTGGAGGGCAGCAACAGTTATCTCTCTGAATAACGGGGGACCATCTACTGACCCAGGAAATTACAGACTCATACGTTTGACTGATCTTATGTGTAAGGCCATGGAAAGAGTAATAATGGACTTAATAAATAATGACAGAAACCTCCAAACACTGGACCCGACCCAATTCAGCTTTGTCAAGAGCAGGTCATGTCTACTGAATCTTGGGGATTTCTTTGAGAAAGTCAGTAATGCCATGGGTGAGGATGAAACAGTAAATACCACCTACCTCAACCTGGCCAAGGCATTTGACACAATTCCCCAGTCAGGTATTATAAATAAACTCACAAAACTGGGCATAAATCCCTATGTCACCAGATGGCTAGCCAATTGGCTCATGGACCGTACACATGTGATTAACGTGGGTGAATCCAGATCCAGCAAGAGGCCAGTTACTAGTGGTTTACTGATGGGTGTGCCCACACCTCTCCTGGACATGTGCAGATGTCATCAAATGCAATCCTGGGTATTGACTAGCATTTCTATGGTATTACATTGGGATGAA
This sequence comes from Protopterus annectens, assembly GCF_019279795.1. Classification (NCBI taxonomy): domain Eukaryota; kingdom Metazoa; phylum Chordata; order Ceratodontiformes; family Protopteridae; genus Protopterus; species Protopterus annectens. The sequence continues at coordinate 1,961,459,921 of NC_056725.1, forward strand.
ATGGCTAGGCTTAAAATGACCTCTGAGTCAATAGCCTAGTAATATCCTATGATCCTATGAACCTATGGTGTGCCACAGGGCTCAGTGCTAGGACTATTCTTGTTCAGAATATACCTCTCTAAAGTCAACACCAATGTGGAAGACCTCTGGAAGACAAAGTTTTCTGATGACTGCAAGCTGGGAGCAATCATTGAATCTCCCAGTGATGTAGATATCTTTCAGCAGGGTCTAGATTAGATAAGTGATTGGTGCCAGAACCATGGCCTAAAACTAAATGCAAAAGATGCATTATCATACCCTTTAGGAAGTGAAATACCCCTGCAAGTTATGATATCAGTAGCACACCCCTAAGAGTAGACTCAGAGGTGAGAGATTTAGGTACAGAGATAGATAGTAGCTTGAACTTTGACTACCATGTGTCCACAGTTGTGAGGAAGTCCTTTTACGTAGCACAACGTATAAGTAAAGATATGCCATCCAGATCCAAGGAAATTATAGTCCTGCTATACTCAGCCCTCATTAGACCAATAATCAAGCACAATGTTCCATTTGGCATGTACTTGACTCGGCAATTACAGCAGATGAAGTGATCTCAGAGGTCCCTCACAAAGAAAATACATGGTGTAAACAACATGTCCTATGTGGATATACCAAAAATCCCTATCCCTTTACTCTGTCTCCTAAGGAGTGACCTATGCCAAACTCACAAGGCACTCACAAATCCAACCCTGATGGAGCTGCTACACATCCACAAGTCAAATAGCATGAGGGTCACCCAATATAGGGATCTAAACCTAGTCAGCGACTTAAACAAAACATGTTGGAGAGACAGATATGTGTCTTAGAGATTGCCCCTTCTTTGGAACAGGCTTCCTATTCACATTAAGCAGAGCCCTTCCCTGTCCCTCATCAGACGCAGTTTGGATCTGTGGATTGGAAATCGCAAGTTCACATCTGGGGTAATCTGTAAGATTCTCAAGGCATAGGCACAAATCCATGTCATCTTCTTGCCCCTAGGTTTTAATGGCTTGGCTTGTAAGGGCTATTAAGCCTTTAGCTTAGTTATCTCCTATGAACCTATGAACCTGTGAAACAAGGGACACACACAAATCTTCACATTATTTTTTTATCTTGTCTTATTACATGGCCTGAGGGAAATTTGCTCTTTTGTCTCTTCTCAATTTCCCCCATCCAAAGCTCCCTACACCATGTGCATTACTTCTTTCTGCTTTTTCCTCACATTTTCCATACTCTTCATCATTTTCAAGAAACCATGTATTTCTATATGCTCTGTATTTTAAAGTTTGTTTTTTTCTTCTATCTACACAACCTTTTCATCCGATGATGGCTGAACAGAGTTTAAAATTATGACCAAGGAAAGAAATTCATTGTTGCTGTTCAGCTTTAGTTGTTCTTACATCCATTCAACACACCTTACTTGGCCAAGATAGCACAGAAATAACCATTAAGAAATAGCACTATTAAGCTAGGGTCCCTGAACGCAAAATGTTGTAGATGCTCTGAGGTGTGTTTTAGAACATTTTCCCAACATTTTAATACAATGGTGATCTAAACAAAAATCGTGAGTTAGAAAAGAATTCCACTCTTATTATTTTCTTTCATGGCTACACTTTCCACTGTCTGATTCCTTAAACCTCTTGTATTAGAATCAAGATGGGATATATGCAAATTACCCTTTAAGGACATCAGATGTTTTAGCTAAATGACATTTCTGAACACCCATGACTTTTTTCTTTTTAAGTCTATTTACAGACAAATTTAGGTTAATAAAGCCAAATCCCTATGACATCAACACATAAGTGGAATGCTTGGCTAATCTTTAAAAATACAGGGTTGTCGTATCCAACTGATGTCCATAATCATTAGGGTGTCTGCAAAATATCCCAACCAACAAACTAAAACAATGAGTAAAACGGTCATACAGACAAACCAATCAGTAAAAATAAAAGAAAGCAAGGTTAGACTTTCCACTGTGTGATTCTTTAAACCTCTTGCATTACAGGCAACATAAACATTCCAGTTATGCTGTGCTGATGATGCCATAACAAGGCTGAAACATGCATGTCCACAGCTAGTGGGGTTTGGCTTTATTGGCCTGAATTTGCCTATAAATAGACTTAAAAAGAAAAAAAAGTTTTGGACATTCAGAATTACCATTTAGCTGAAACATCTGATGTCCTTAAAGGGTCATTTGCATATATCCCATGTTTCCTCTAATACAAGAGGTTTAAGGAATTATGCAGTGGAAAGTCTACCCTTGCTAGATTTTTCTTTTAGTTTTTACTGATTGGTTTGTCTGTGTAACCTTTTTACTCATTGTTTTAGTTTGTTGGTTGTGATATTTTGCAGACACCCTAATGATTATAGACATCAGTTCGGTACGACAACCCTGTGTTTCTAAAGGTTCACCAACCATTTGACTTTTGGTGTATTGCTGATGATTTAACATGGCTGAAGTATGCTTGTCCATAGCTTAATTGGCAGAAGTTTGTCCATAAATAGACATTCAGAACTGCTATGTAGCTGAAACACTTGATTTCCTTAAAGGATTATTTTCTTATATCCTATGTTGTCTCTAATGCAAGAGGTTTAAGGAATCACATAGTGGGAAGTCTAGCCTTGCTAGATTTTTCTTTTAGTTTTTAATGATTGGTTTGTCTGTGTGACTTTTTGCTCATTGTTTTAGTTTGTTGGTTGGGATATTTTGCAGACACCCTGAAGATTATGGACATCACCTGGGTCTGACAACCCTGTGTTTGTAAAGGTTAGCCAAACATTCCGCTTATGCTGTGCTCTTAGTCATTGCTTTAGTTTGTTGGTTGGGATATTTTGCAGACACCCTAATGATTATGGACATCAGCTGGGTATGGCATCCCTGTGTTTCTAAAGGTTAGCTAAACATTTCACTTATGCTGTACTGATGATGCCATAAGAAGGCTGAAACATGTATGACCATAGCTAGTGGGCTTTACTGGCAGGAATTTGCCCATAAATTGACTTGAAAAGAAAAAGGTCATGGACATTCAGAATTGCTTTGTAGCTGAAGCACCTGATGTCCTTGAAGTGTCATTTTCTTATAATCCCATGTTGCCTCTAATACAAGAGGTTTAAGGACTCACACAGTGGAAAGTCTAGCATTGCTAGATTTTTCTTTTAGTTTTTACTGGTTGGTTTGTGTGACCTTTTTACTCATTATTTTCTTTCAAGGAAAAAATAAGTTGTGCTCAAGGCTTAATGTCCTAAACTAAAATTATACCACCTGTCCATCTTTATGCAGGACAGTCCCTATTTGCGCATTTGTATTCTGCAAAGACTTGAAAAATAGTGAATGTCCTTAGAGTTTAGCACTGAAAATATTTCATAAGTTTCCTTTAATAGCTGCATAAAGCAATTGTTTTATATCTGAAACACCTAAACACTATACGAAACAACATAAACAAATAAAGCTGTACAAGAGTGAGCTTTTATTTTTGCAAAAAAAATGAAATCTAGTCCTTTGTAATTTGTGTGGGTATGGTTTATCCTGCAAAAATGTTATGTTTCTGTAAAAAAATGTCCCACTTTGGCAATTGAAAAGGTTGTAACCCTAGTTCAGAACTGACAAAATAACAGCTCACAATAAACAAACAGAACAATTATTTATAAGAATACACATATTCTGTCTGGGAATACTGCCTATCTCCCTAGCCCCCCATAGTCAGCCTTAGGCCTAGGCTAACTAGGTAGCCACCTAGGATGCTGCTGCAGCAGTGGCACTTTTCCACTATTTATTTGTTTATTTTTTGTTGTAAAGAAATAGTTTCTGTAAAACGTGTTGCGTGAATACAGGAAAAATTGAAGAGTAAGACAAACTATGAGAAAAAGGAAGACAAATGTAATCTGGATGATGTAGGTAGACCAAGATGAGGGCACTGGGTGTTGTGGGGGGTGCTGTGGAGGCCTTTTGCCTAGGGCACCAACTGACCAAAAGCCGCCCCCCCCCCCAAAAAAAAAAAAAAAGACACTCTTCCTCTGTATTCCTCCTGTGCTAGACTGGGATGAAAGCAAAGGTTCAAAAGGTCACAGTCATGTATTCCAACTGACTGCTGTCATACGTATACACAGCATGCCTCCTCACTCTTCACCCCTTCCACCAGGGCAGCCACCTGTATGCATGTCTGATTTGTGATTGTTAGGAAAATGAAAAAAATAATAACTACAGTTAGGTATTCCACTTTGTTTCTCCTAGACAGTACACTGCCCCTATAAGCTATAATACATTTCTTTGTACGCCTTTGATGTATGTGAGCAAAGCCAGACCATGATCAAATGATCAAATGGAGACTTAGGCAGGGTAATGGACCAGGGATCCCCCCCCCGCAACCATTCTAGTGTTGCATTGCTTGGCTGTCTCTAACCACTTACCATAATCACTGTTCAAACCTTTCAATGTGCATACTGTTTTCTTCTTTACTTTTACAGTGCTTGCATAGATTTGGTTTAAAACCTTTATTTCAGATTTTACATCATAAACCCTGATGGCTTTTTGCTAAAGATAACACAAGAAAATAGTTTCACATTGAAGATAGACTTAAAATGAACAAAAGTAAACTTCTCTTCCCTTGAAACTCACATTCATTGAAAATGCATCTGGCCAGTGGTGGATTATGTGTACATTTATATCCACAGACATCCACCAAACCCAACAACTATAGCAGCATTGTTGACAACATTATTATCAGATGTCTGTGACAAGAAATTAACAACAATAATAATGATGTCACATGTTTCAAATTTGTAGCCAAAGTATTCCAACTTAATTCTCTCTCTGTCTCTTTCTTTCTCACACACACTCAGACACACACACACACACACACACACACACACACACACACACACACACACACACACACACACACACACACACACACACACACAGCACACACGTCCTGCAAAACCAGATCTTTGACTGTTTAAAAATGACCAGATAGGCGCATAAGGTACTTTCATCCTGAACCCTAAGTCTCAGCTGACAGACAAGAACAATCATAAAACAAAGGTGGCATAGTAAACAAGGAATATAACAAGAAAATATATTTACTCACATATATAAAGATGTTTTAGCTGCAAAATGCCACAAATGAGCATCATGTAATTTAAACCACAATTATTAGTGGAACTGAGTTTAAGTTGCTACCTTAACTTTTTGAGTTCTTGTAAGTCTTCCAGGGGTCCTTACCATCACACCCTATGCTGTCTATAACATAAAATTTAAATCCATGGATGTTGTTAGACTTGGAGTGATTAAAAAGTGAGTTATGCTCATCCTTCCTATTAATGCCACATACATGTTGGTAAATTCTTCTCCTTTAGGATTTGCCAGTTTCCCAGTACAGAAGGCACAGCAGTCCTGACATTGTGCCATATAACTCCTGCACTGGAACAATAAAATCTTTGTTTCAGGAAAACTTCACCATAACCAGCAATATGAAATGTGGACCTTTCCAGGATGAAACTACACTGGGTACAATGTCTACATTTCTTTTTAGAACGACTGACCATTGTGGGTCCTACTTTTTCTATAACAGATTTAAACGAAACTTCCGTTTTATAAACAAAAGAGGAGGAGGGACCCAAAACCCGAAACTGTTCACCAGCCATTGAAGTTATGTTCCATTTTTAAATATCACTGACATAATATCAAAGTAGTCAAGATTATACATAAAGAACAATGCCTTCCCAAAACTGCCAACAGCCTTTGATTGGGCATTACCACTAGTGGTGGGATTCCCTTTCCCTATTAAGGGAAATAAAATGGACTGTTTATGTTTAGATGTAACCTCATTAACAATTATGTTGATAAAATTGGATGGGTGCCCAAGTACTTCTAATATCACTGTAAGTTTAGCACTCTCTTGAAGAAAAAAACTCCTGCTGTGAAATAATTTGTGCAAGTCTAACCATATGGCCCTTGACCAGTGCTTCTTCTGATGTAATGGATGCCAACAAGTTTACTGCAACACTGAGTTTGAATACATTGGCTTCCTGTAAATATTACATTCAAAGCAGTAGTTGACTCTGTTTTTGGAAATTGTTAAGTCTAAACAAAATTATATTATCAAAAGAATAATTCATGGTGAACCTGAGGAACTCAGTGGTGTCATTAAGTTGACTAAAAAATTCCATGAGGTTCTCAAGGCTGGCAGTCCAAGAAAAATTATAATATTATCCAGATAGTGGCAGTAAAGGGTTCACAGGTTACTTTAAGAGGACTGAAAGACAAAATTGATTCCCATTAAGCCAGCAGAAGTTTGGCAAAAATCAGGGCACATGTGGTTCCCATGGCCACTTCTTTACATTGTCTCAATAGTTGTGTTCAAAAAATATAAAGTTGTTCTCCAGGAGCAGTTCCATTAAGTCCCTCAATAACTTAATCTTGCCATGGGCAAGGTTACTATTTCTACCCAAGTAGACATAGAACCCCTCCAAACCTATGTCATGTGGAATAACACGACATCAGAGGTGACAAATATCATATCCTCACTATAAATGTCCTTAGAAACTCATTTTAAAAAATCCCATGAATCCTTATATAGGTGGATAATGTTGGCACCCACCTGTTTAAGTTGATAGTCAATAAATCAGGCTATGGTAAAAGTTTTTTAAAATTTAGCGTCAACAATAGGGTGCAAAGGTGGATCAACAATGTCCTTGCATACCTTAGGGATCTCAAAAATAATAGGGTCTTTTGGATCCATAACATTTAAAATTTCAAAATTCACTGGGGATAATACCTTGTATAATGAAATCATTTAACATAACATCAGTTCTATAACAGGCAGAACAATTAGAAATGTTAGGGGTTAGAGGAATATGAAGAGGACAGCAACACAGGTTTAAACATTAGTATGAACATATCTGCAGAAGAGTAATAGTTTTCATTACCCCAGGTGTATATTGTACTGTTATATGATATGTAGAATATTACATCCAGTATATTCTGTAGTGCCCATTCCACAATATATGTTATAACATAAATGCATCATGACTTTAATAAAATCAACAGGTTATCACTCACTGTCTGCATTGTAAAAACATTTATTTTTTCTGTGTGTGACATTTGGCATGGAGTACTCTCAGCAAGTAGGAATGAATGTAAAGAAATGGTACTTCCCTTCCTATGGCAAAAAAATACCTACGCACTAAGACTTTGCCATCACCCATGGAGATTATTTTATTTATTTATCATTTGTTAACTGGGAAAGTCCAACTTGGATTGAAGTCAATTTTCAGCAGAGGCCTGGGGAGAAATGCTCCAGATGCATGTCTTTGTAATGTGGGAGGAAACCAGAGCACCTGGAGGAAACCCATATGAACACAGGGGAGGACATACAGACTACACACAGAGGGCACCCCAGCCAAGAATCAAACCGGAGAACCTCTTGCTGTGAGGCGACAACACTACTGCTGTACCACTGCACCGTCCATATATATTTGGCTTTCGCACATGCCAGTTAGCATAACAGATATTACAAAAATCAATGTAGAGGAAGGGCGACAATGCTACTGCTGAAACACTGCACCGTCCATATATATTTGGCTTTCGCACATGCCAGTTAGCATAACAGATATTACAAAAATCAACGTAGAGGAAGGGCGACAATGCTACTGCTGCAACACTGCACCGTCCATATATATTTGGCTTTCGCACATGCCAGTTAGCATAACAGATATTACAAAAATCAACATAGTGGAAACTTTTCCACAGGAATACATATATGCCTCAAATTACAAATCCAGTGAAGAACACCTCAAATTGCAAGAGCTGCATGGTTGTTAGAATTAGGTCTGCAATCATGTTCAGAATTCTACATCTCAATTTACACTGTAAAATTAAACACATTTACACTGTAAATTTACACTGTAAACTTGTTTGTTGGTGCTGGTGCTGTGTGCTGGATCTGGATTTGTTTTTTTGTCTATCAAAGGGAACTGGACTGAGATTTAGAGATGTTGCTGGTGTGGAGATGGGGCTGATGATGGTGAGATGGTGTGGCATGGATGGTGAAGACCTGATTGTCTGCTGGTGCTGTGTGGTGGATCCAGATTTGGTTTCTTTTTGGGTTTCAGGGAACTGGACTGGGCTTTGGGATGTTCTCTTTTTAATAACTAGCCACATTGCTGGTGTGGAGATAAGACTGATGACAGTGAGAGTTGTGCCGAGTGTGGATGGTGGAGTCCCGATTGTCTGCTGGTGCTGTGTACTGGATCAGGAATCGTGCATGGCTGTTGAAGCTTCTGTGCCATCAGATGGCTTGGACTCTGTTGTTGTGTATGTGTATATTGTTTCTGTCTTTATGTTTATACATGATTTCTGTGTTTCTGTGTTTATGTTTATACTTGGGGGAATGTAATTTTGTTCAGCTGTGCACATTTTTGTTGTATGGTGTGAATGATAAAGTTTTACTTGACTTGATTTACACCATGAAAATGTTATTTTTCTTGAGGCATTACCAGTTAATACATAGAAGAAAGAAGTGTAGGATCCTTTTTGTTACGAGTCTGATTCCCAGGTGTTATCACTCACAGTTTGTACAATTTGTTTGACACCAAGGGATTATGTACTACTTAAAGTAAATTTATTTAGGAATAACACTGAATAATAACAATATTAGTGAGACTGTCATGTCATATTTTTTGTGACAGTGTTCTAGTTATGATTGCCATCAGCCATTCTAAAGATCATGCCCAAAGTTTCCAATATATCACTTGAAATGTAACTGAGATATCAGCATTAACCAGCAGTTGATGGAGTCACTGTGAAACGTGTAAATACAGTGATTAGCACACATGGCCAAGTCTTAATGCCATGTTTCAAACCTAAAGTGGACATTGAAGGAATCCTACCCACATTTCATTCCATTCCATTTCCGTGCTTTGTGTCTCACAATTAGTGAAGGAGGTGCTACTGGCACCTTTTCAGGTCACTGTAATGATGATGACATTGTTTCCCAGTGTGTGGGATACCAGTTGCACTGGTGACAGCACTGGCCAAGCTACTACAAGCCTCAGCCTTGTACTACGACTATTGAGAGATTCACTGATGTTGCTGACATTCAGTGTTGTTCCTAAGTAAATTTACTTTAAGTAGTACATAATGACTTGGTGTCAAACAAATCAAAGGAACAATGCCTATTATAAAACTTATGTTATGTTAAACAATTTCCTTCCTGTCCCACATTTAAGGTGTCTGCAAACTTTTTGTGTTCATCACGATCCCTGTCTGTCTTGTATGTCTTATATGTCTGTAGCTGCTACCTATTCTACCCTATTTACATACCACACATGGTCACGTTTTAATGTCATTATTCACCCCTAAAGTGGACATTGAAGAATCATACCCGTATTTCATTACATTGTATTCCATTCCATTTCTGTGCTTTGTGTCTCTTACTGATATCTTTGAGAAGACATGGCAGCCGATGGTGAGGGTAGGGCTCCATTTAGATCACAAAGATGGTGTCAGGAGGAGTCCAGGATCTTTGTTGGGCTACTTGTTGAACATTACAGTTGGACAACTGTTCTGGTTCCTAGTACAAGGCTGAGGCTTGGAGTAGCTTGGCCAATGCTGTCACCAGTGCAACTAGTATCCCACACATTGGGAAACACTATCATCATCATTATAGTGACTTGAAAAGGTGTAAGCAGGACCTTCTTTGCTAATTGGGGAATTTTTTAGGACCAATGACACACCTGAGTTGAGTAAGTACAGTGGCCATTACCAGCCAATGCAATATCATGTCTCATCAACCAAAAAGGTAAAACATTAATTTTGTCTGTTATCTATAGCTTCTGCAGAGATAGAAGGAACTAGGTAGTCACATTAGAAGAGACTATAACACCTCTGAGACGCATGGGATATGTATGACTCAGGTATGATTGGTAGCCATTTCCTAATAGCTTTGATTTAAAAATCATTTTAAAAGTCCAGTGAACATTTGTCCATAATTGAAAGACAAGTCACAAATACGTAGACATACTCTGTACGTAGCAAATGTACATATTTCTTGAAAAGCTCTTGAAACATTGCATTAGCCAATGCTACTGCCAATGTAGCTGTGTGTGGATTCAAATCCAAGAAGCAGCAATTAATCTACATTACCTAAAAGTCTATTGTTCTGCAATCAGTAAGTCAGAATAATATTATAATCACTTCACATGGACATTTTATAAGTTGGAATGCATAAAGCATATATGCAATAGTTAAACAACTCTTTGCATGATGAGTATAATACTGATGAGATTAACTTGTAGTTTAACACACATATATGGCTTTACATTTATATGTAGATGTGACAAGTCTAATGTGGCAATATGCATGGAATGTGATATATTCAAATTGCCTGGCATTTATGATATTTTTCTATGTTGTCCCCCCCATACACACACCTTCTAACTCTCTCTCACTCACTCTCTCTTTCTCACTGTTTTTTTATTTCTTTGTAATGTCATTTGGACTATAATTCATGCTACAACATGAATGACCACCAGCACTAGGAGCTAGGTCAGCTATGAAGGGTTGCACCTTGACCTCTCCACAGGTGGCTGTAGCAGCACCACCACAGGCAACAAAGGCACCTAGTACTTCTGGGTCACAGCCTGTCAGCATTGTCTTCACAACCCCTGCATTTCTTGTTCCAACTGTGTCAAGTATCTCTGTCTGGGAGTGGTTGACTAGTACCTGCCAGGAGTAGCGCCATTGGAGGTGGCAACTATGTCACCCGATAAGATCTGACAGGGCTAGTGGAGGAAGTAATGGAGTGGGTCTTTTGTGATTGCATTGGCAGAATAGAAAGAGATCCTGCATTAAATAACCAAATTTATGCTCCATCTGGCACTGTCCAATGTGTGTGTGTGACAGGAAACAATGATGATAGTTCAGAGGGTGAGGACTAGATTCTAACTGTGCTCATGCTGGAAGAGGATGCTTCTCTGAAGTGCCATAGCTATTGCCCATTCAAGCTGTCTCCAAACTTTTTGTGTCCATCACTATTCCTGTCTGTCTAGTATGTCCTGTATGTCTGTACCTGCTATGTATTCTACCATATCTACCTACCCCTCTTATTGCTAAATACCTTCCTTAACATTCCTTTCTCAAAATAAATAAATAAATAAATAAATAAATAAATAAATTGGGCACCTGTCTCACAAAAAAATTATGTCCCATACATAGCTCTCTACTTCACTTATATGTGTGTGTGACACACCTGATTTGGTTCAATTGGCCCCACAACAATATTAAATTGTTGTCACTCACCCCTGATCTGGTGACTATTACAATGCCTCAAAATATTTGTAGAAATACACTGTTACCTTGTGAAGAAGTGGATAATTATGGTACTCTTCCACCACCATTCTGCACATTCACCATTGTCCTACCTCCTGCTTGCTCCTCATTTTCACCACTGTCCTATCACCCAAGCCTCACATCTTTTATCTGATCTAAAAATAGATTCACACACACATGGCCAGAAATGGCTTATAAACCAAACACTATATTTCTGTCCTCAGCATTTTTATTTATTTACCAGGAAAGTCTGACTTGGAACAAAGCCAATATTCAGCAAGGCCTTGGGAGAAACACTCCAGATGCATGTCTTTGTAATGTGGGAGGAAACCAGAACATACAGGAGAAACCCACATAAATGCAGGGAGGAAATACAAACTCTGCACAGAAGGCACCCTGGCTGAGAATCAAACCAGAGAACCTCTTGCTGTGAGGCAACAACACTACTGCTGCACCATTGCGCCATCCACATTTGTGAGACATTTGGCATTGTGCATCAATATTAAGTGACAGTAAGTAACAGTTCCCTTCCTATGTCAGAAACTGAATATTTTACCTTCGGCCACATTAGTACAGTGCTCATCATGCTTAGCCCCACTGTATGACAGAAATCAATGCTGATAGCACTATGGGGAGACAGTTATTCTTTCATGTTTAACAGGCTGCAGCGTTTAATGGGATGTTTCAGTTCTCAGTACTATTATGAAGTCTTATGTAGACATAATTCTTTGCTTCATACTTTCTCCATTGCCCATTCAAATGTATAACTTTTATTATCTGAAGTGTGACTTGCTTTCTGGTGTGCTCAGATAATACTCAGGTCTAGCAAATGCTAATGCAGATTGGCAGGTGTTTGAATCCAGCAACATGTCAAACAATAGTTAATGCTTTATTCTCATAATTTTTCCATGGTGAAGTACTGGATACGTATGTTAGTCCATCACCAATATCCTGCTTACTCCTGTATTTCATCTATCAGTATCTCATCTCCTTCTCATACCTCTCCACCTGTAAGTGCAAGAAATCCAGACAAAACAAAAGTAATCAGGGAGGGGGGGCAAAGGCTGTAAAATAGGGACAAATTAGATTTATTGATCCTTTACCCTTAGGAAATTTCTAGAATAAAACAAGTATGCATTTTCTGAAGTACATGAAGTCTGACCTACAGATGTATGTTATTATGTAGGAATTGCAGTGCTCAGTGATTTTTTATAAAAAATACATACTGTTTCAGGAACACAAGAAAATTATGACAAACATCTGGACATCTTGCAAATATGTGGACAGTGGAGAGGTATTTCCTTGAAACATCCATATTATGAACACTTTACTATAATGATCATGACAGTTAGTTAAATGATGACACAGAATACATTACCACAACAAACTGAAGTTATGAAATGACTCAGACTCAGAAATATCTATGTACCTGCACTCTTTATGTGTGCGATGCTTGGCAGGGAGCACAATAGACTACTGGTACTTCCCATTCTAACTTCAAAAACTCAAAAGATAATTATGTAGGCATTAATAATTTGCCATCTCTTAAACAAGTGAGCTTGGCAGCAGTGTGCTTGAGTAAGTGATTTTGGCAGAAAAAAGTAATGTCAGTGGCTTGTGTTACTATTATTGGCTTATTGTAGTCAACATATGATGAGCTCACTGCGATGCTGTCAGGTTACTAAATAAGGTAAATAAGTTTTGCACTTTAACTCATTACCCTTCCAACTGTGTTCTAGTCAAGTTGGACTGTTGGATACATACCTGCATACTATTATTGATGAGTGTACTTTTATATGGTTTGCGTATATGCCTTGTAGTTACCTTGTACAGTGTGCACGCATTACAAATTATTCAGTTATTCACAAACGAAATCAAGAATTTCATACAATACTCTTGAGATGAACAGTCAGAAATGAATGGGTGGCACTCGACTGGTTGACAACTGTATCAAGCATCATATAACTGGTCAGTACACCTAAATATGATACTCATGCACGTCACTCATGCTACAACAATATCCGTGAATGAAGTGATGTATGAAAACACATTTTATGTGAGTCATATGGATTCAAACATAGCATCAAAGTTATCCATTCAAGCATATGCTTTATGGCAACTCAGATCCTGATCCTTATTGTGGCATCAGCAGTTAACTCATTGCTCCTCATAAGATTATAGTCACCAGGAAAGCAGAGTTCCTGTGTATCCTTTAAGAGTATACTCACCTTTGCAGAAGACTTCTCTGTACTGCTGAAACATATACTTGTCACTGATTTCAAAGTCTAATTTCTGATGTCCTGGTAAAGGTACATAGATAAAACTAAGGAAACAAGGTGGCATTTGCAACCTGGCATGATTTATTATGCATAACAGTGAAATGGTTAGTATGGGATATGCAGAGCTAAAGTTATAAATGAAGGTTTATGTAAAGTGATGAACAAACTGGACATATTTCCATGTTTACACTAGTAATGCAAAAGTAGTGTATGATACTGTCATGTTGCTGATGGAGTATTCACACAGTGGATGTTGGTAAAAAATTACATTAAAAGATGTTGGGTAATGTGAAGCCATTCTGAGATATAAATACTTTTTTTTTTGTAAAGTACCTATATTTTCATAATTGTAAAAATTTCATAAAACTGTGACCTACATGTGAATAAATGGTGCTAGCTTATAGAAAACATTAAGGCACATACTGTTGCCACTGATACTTGCCATTTAACATATTTTTTTTGTAGATTAATATTCTTTTGAAGTATTGTGAAATTATTATATGCTTTGTTTGCATAGGTTTGGCAATATATATAAAAAAACAGAATGCTATCCCTTCTTGCATTACATAATTGGAAAGCTCTTGAACAGGTGAACAATTCTGTAACTAATGTCCTGAACCTCTCCTGCACACATAACAGGGATATAATCCTTAGTTTGATCATAGTACTAGTATTTTTGTCAAACAAAACAGTTTTTCTTTTATGAATCTGAAATATAAATGCAGCATTTATAGACAGACTAAGCATTTACATACACCCCGGGATTCATGAAGCTTGAGCCAGGCACAGGCGTAGCGTAGGTGGTATAACGCCAAATATGGCCGCCGAGCGATTCAGGTACGAACCAATTCCACGTGCACTACCAGCGTACACCAGATCTGCGCAGCCCTCGGCTTAGGTATGCTAATCACCCCATGAGCAGTGCCGCACCATGCAAATGAAGGTACATAGCGATTCATGAAGTGGTGCAGGCGTAGCGTAAGCCCACAGAAATGTAAACCAAAAAAAACAGTTTACATTTTTCCAAACAGAACATCGGAGCTATGAAAGCGGACCAGACTCATGTATTACAAAGTTAACATATGCCAATGGCTAAATATACAGCCAATGGCATAAGAAAAGATGCACAACACCTAAAAAACAACATTTAATGTCATGTCCACAGTAACGCAAAGTACAACCGCAGGGCATGTGTGCGCAAATGGGAACACAAAGAAAATATATACAAATGTCATAAAATCGCAATGTAATACAAATCATGATTTCACCATAATACTCAATGGTATGCATTGTACACCACAACCAAGCTAAAAGGGTTGCTAAGGGTCTGTGACAGTGTTTGGCATGGTAACTAGTAATTAGTAGTCAATGCCATGCAAATGAGGCAAATAATCGTGAATCGTAAACGTCCCGCCGGACTAAGGATGTACCATACGGCGCAGCGTTACAACACCGAGGAGTGGTTTAGAGGTATACATGACATCAGCAGTGGGGTCTGCCACTGTAGCTGTAAGCACATTGGAGCAATGCAAACCTGGCCTGGCTGTTGCTAAGCAAAGCCGCAGGACAGGGGTGGGGATGTAGGTATAGCATAGTTTAGCTGAGAGCACATATGGTGCCCAAAAGCGCATGTGTATGGGGATGAAAACGTGCCCGAAACCCGGTAAGCGGACGCACGCGCCGTGCACCATAGCTCAAACAGGAAGGTTAGGGGAAGAAAATAAGAAAATGCCGCAGTAGGGTAATTGGTGTACAACTGAGCAATTAACACCTATTAACTCACAGTGGGCAATCGATGGCAGCTGACAAGTCTACTCGCAGAAACCTGCAAAACAGGATAGGGGAGGTGTCAGATTGCAAAGAAAAGAGAACTGTCATAGCAGAGCAAAGCAAACCTGCACTAGACCGGCCATAGAACACATTACGCAAGATAAACCAGGTTTAAGAAAGTACAAATGAAAGCAGGCTGCTGGATGCATGCCAGAAAATGGGAGGTGAAACATTAAGAAATGTAAAGGGAAGGGCAAGAGGTAATCCACGGCAGCCAAATGTAATTCAACACCAAAGGCACCACAATAGTAGTACCTGTCATAAAACACATAAGATACCCTGTAGCTACGATCATACATACACACCCTATGACATCATCAGTGTTCACAGCACAATAGTATAAAGTGTGAAGGCACCTCACACACACCTGTGTATTCTGAAACACTGCACCATCGGTGTAAACAGACGGGGAACTTTTACAATGTACATGTTGGGAGCTGCCAGAGCTGTGATTCATCATCATGTGTTAGAGATTGAAGGTGTTGTGGAGGATGATGCTGACAACCACTACAGGCCCTGGAGGAGGAGAAGAGTGTTCAGACCGAGGGTAACCTACCAGGGGCTACATGATCTGGAGATAGTAGAGCGTTACATGGTGGACAGGGACATCTTACAGCAAATAGTTGAGCTGTGCCGGCCATGCCTGAGATCCAGAAACAACAGAGGGGAACCCATCCCAGTGGACACGAAGGTATGTGTAAGCTTGTAAATACTAGCCACAGGTACCTTTCAAAGGCCAACTGGAGATATAATGGGGATCTCACAGGCATTAGCATCCAGGGTACTACACCATTTCCTGGATGCCATGTTACCACATGCCGATTAGCATATATACTTCCCCCGAACTCAGGAGGAGTTGGTCAGCAATATGCATCTCTTCCACCATGTGACACACTACCCGGAGGTACTGGGTGCGATAGACTGCACGCACATACATATCAAGTCACCACCCGGTGAGCATGGTAGGTGCTACATAAACCGCAAGGGATACCACTCCAACTGCCATGTCGTGTGCAATGCCCAGGGCATTATCATGGATGTGTGTGCTGGCAGCCCTGGAAGCTACCATGACTCCCACATCTGGCATGCCTCACAGCTATATCAGGTATTTATCAGGGGTGACATCCCACATGGCCACCTTGTGGGGGATGCTGGCTATGCACTGGAGCCGTGGATGATGACTCCCATCAGAAATGCACACACACCCATGCAAAAACGCCATAATGAGGCACACGCACAAACCAGAATCATCATAGAGCGTGTGTTCAGGATGCTGAAATCATGGTTCCATTGCTTGGACATATCTGGTGGAGCCTTGCAGTACTCTCCAGGCACGTGTGCCCACATCTTCATAGCATGTGCCATGCTACATAATATGATCCTGTGGAAACAGCTGCAGCAGGGACATAATGGTGAAGGCCCTCACAGCCCACCGCAATTGCCAAGGCCATCACAGGCACAGAGGGATTCAGACCATGAACACCCTGTGCCAGCCCCAGTAGGCAGACGGAGGCATGCCCTATATGCCTATGCCTTGGCAAAGAGGGAACGCATAGCACATACTCTGACAGTGTAGGCCCCTACAGACTGACACACCTCTCCACCTGCACACACAGTAAAATGGATGGCACACACACACACACAACTACCTGTAAATTGTAATGTATAGGTGGCCTACTGTGTGAATCCTACATAGGCAGCCCTCAACCATTGCACACACAACAGCTATTGGAACAAGGAATGTCAACACCTGAACAGTACACGCACCTATCAGCATATGTTGGTACTGTATGAATAGGTTCCTAGGTACATCGGTAGGTACACGCCCGATTGTCAGAGGCCATTCATCAATCATGGCAAACAGTGTTTGCTGTCGCCACCACATCGAATAACCAACTGTCCCTCAGTGGAGCAGAGCCAATTGCGGGATCCATGTGTGTAATCACTGTTCCCCACACACTCTGCATGGATTCCCTGGTGTATTAATGAAGGGCTCCATATAATGTAATCATGGATGTAGTGGCAAAGCACGTGGTGTACCCATGACAGGTATCTGTCACCCCAGCATGCTCCACCTATGGTTGTGTGAAGGTGAAGCACATTATAGTGTGTGGCTCACTGTGACATAAATTCCCAATGCTGGAGCACATCCATTAAACATCACTTGGACATACCATTAATAGGTCTCGTCCATATGTAAACTAACTGAGTTACCCATTTGATTGCAGTATGGAGTAACAGCCGTAGTACAGTCCACATACAAAAAACGCCATAACACGTGTACAAATCCCAGATGCCCAAGTGGTAAATGCACTGACTGTTGTGCATGTTCCTGGTTCCATGTCCTGCAAGGGAATAATGGATGTTGGATGCAGGTCAGCAGATCAGGTTTAGCACATGTTAGCGGGAATATGCGTTGCCCAGTGCTGGTAAGCGTCGTTTAAATATGAGTATACGGATATGCGCGAAACAGGGCTAAGCTTCTCTGAATATCGTGCAGATCAAGGTCAATGATGTCCAGAACAGGTGAAACTAGCATTATTCACCCCTGTACTAATAGTGCCTGCTCTGAAGGATAAGACGACCACTGCCAGGAGTAGAACATGCAATCATGTACACAATCACCTAACACTAAGCTACCCAAGATGTACCAACGGCAGGTGTGTAATGTGACAGGTTCAAACACAAATGTGCGGAGTCCAGGAAACAGTATACACAGACATGTACACAATGAAAGGTGTATTCTCCCTCTCACTCTCTCATATATATATATATATATATATATATATATATATATATATATATATATATATATATATATATATATATATATATATATATATATATATATATATAATAGAGATAGAAAGGGTGATAGAGAGATATATGTTGATATATACGGATTCACCTATATCTGCAAATATATAGATAGGTTAACGACATGTACACAACCATGGAGGTACAAATAAATAGGATACTGCCAACTATGGAATGTGTCGCATACCGACATGCGTAATCACGAGGCTTAAAGACTGAAAGAACCCAGTACGGGAACACTAGAACCGCATGTAATATTATCACGATATTAAGGAACATTTAGTTATCGCTGCTGGTGTTGTGGTCCACGTAGGTACTGTATTCAACTGTGTTTGTGATTGCTGTAGTCTGTGTATGTGTGTGTTGAGGGTGCCGTGTGTGTTTCTGTGGGACTGTAATGTGTGTGTGTGTGTTTGCATCATATGTCTGTTAGTGCTAACTCGGAGGTAGATCACTATGGTAGGTGTGGTTATAGCTGGCCATAGGCATACAGTTACCACCTGTCCCACTTTAAGAGGGACAGCCCCTCCCTGGGCAGTTGTGTCCTGACAAAAAATATTAAAAAGGGCAAATGTCTGAGATTGTAGGACATAATTATGTCCTATATATTATGTAATAGTTGTATTAAATAGTTATGCCTGTATCTACAAAACGTAAATGTTACATGAAACATGATAAGTAGCTAAAGTGATACAAGAATAAGTATGTATTCAGGATAAAAGTATGTTCTATCCTGTGTACTGACTGTGGGTATGTGACGGTCTGTAAACACTGATGTATGTCCTGCAAATGTCCCACTATGGCCATTTGAAAAGGTGGCAACCCATGCCAAAGAGGTTCAGTCACCAACACAACTGCAATGAGTGCAAATATCTGTGACAGAAATACATGAGACAGCTGTCATTTAGTAACATTCCTTTACATATCGCTGTATTTCCGGAGGTATGGAAGTATCAACCTCACCTGCATACTATATAGAAACCAATTAACAATGGCTCAATGTATAAGCCCGTAACAACCATAGTTCAGTCTACTAACTGATAGGTCTTCAATTTGGGAAGGAGCCCACACACATATATGGAATATGTAGAAATGCAGTCTCCACAAACCTGTATATGCTATGTACACCCACCTACATCTCTCCCACACCCGAAACAATTGCAATACAGACTGTAATAACATCACAAACATCCACTCACTCAATTACATCTGCAGAAGCGTTAACATACCTTGTGAGAGACACATTTGTAAAGGCGCCATGTGAAATCATAGCTGTTGTATAATGGAACAGACGGCGATGTTACAGGTTTTGTTTGCAATAGTCCTTTATCAGACGGTTGAGATGACAGGTACACTCACATGTAGAACCACATACTCTAGCCGTCACACACAATCCACGGGGGACATGAATTCAAAATATCCGTGTCTCTACAAATAGCAGTTGCAATTCCTCACAACAAAACACATACAGGCCATCTCCCTGAAGGTAGGGCAAAAGGGCAACGCCCAAGTGGAGAATTCAATTATACCCCACTGTTGCCACGTAATTGGCGAATGGAGTAGCTGCACAGCTGATGTGCATGTAATAATTTACTCAGGAACACCAATTGGCGGCAGGAAACCACATGTTACAGGTATCGACGTATATAAGGATGACTTGCCATACATTCAAACTGTATGCTCATAGCATAGAACCGTTTAAACAGTAAAGGTGTAAGAGAGATATTTATGAAGATTCGGAACGCTAACAAGGTATGTAGAACACTCAGTAT
Organism: Protopterus annectens; assembly: GCF_019279795.1. Lineage (NCBI taxonomy): Eukaryota > Metazoa > Chordata > Ceratodontiformes > Protopteridae > Protopterus > Protopterus annectens. The sequence goes on from NC_056725.1 coordinate 1,961,479,966, forward strand.
GTTAGTGTATGTAGAGCCTGTTTTGTATTAATTAAAAGTGTACGCAATGCATAAAGTGGGAAAAGGTATTACGTAGTGATGTCTTGTTGGGCATAGTAACGCTTGTAGAAATTGTGTGTCCTGCTGTGGGCCACAAGGTAAACATCACATACACCACAAGGGATGTTACATGAGGGCTTTAAACAGAACAATTCCACACCACCTGCTGTCAGTGGTAGGGTATGTCCAACAAGTACGTGCCATAGCAGGGGATAGTATATGTTGATATACTGTCACAGTAGGCATGTGTATGGGCATATAACGACAATAACATGCCTAAGGTGGTCCTGCTGTGCAAGTATGCTTTGCATTATGGGATAATGTGTAAAATATGTGTAATGTACAGTATTGTAGGTAGATATGTCAGATATTCTACACAGCATAACTGTTATATCATGCAAACTAAAGGTATTGTCTATTGGCATGTACAATACACAATAACAGGATACATATGGCTTGTAGTCATGGGACACTGTAACAGCATGATAGCTAATCGAAATGGAAGAGCTACTCAATTAACCATGCACAAAGGACATGTAATAGCTTCACAGGTTCATAGTGAGGTACTATGCTGTCTGGCAGGTCTATGTGTAAGCCCAACTACAGTGTTCACACCGGCAGCAACTCTCTAGGGTAGTGTCCTGTCTGTGAACAGCAGAGCCATGTGTTACCTGCACCTCTGTACAGTACAGCCACTGCAGTGATCTCTGGTGTATTAGTGTGACCGCCTACAGAGTCACTTATGACCAGTGTGTTGGGTATGTTATAACACCCTATTGGCTGTAGTTGATGGGCACACATGAGTCTGTGGGCTATAAGTAGTTGTTGTTGTGTTTGGTGATGGGGGCTGCCTCTGGTGCCTACACAGAGTATGGAGAGGTTCTGCAAATGTCATACTCATACTATGTGTGGCCTGTGGTGGTGGAGATCTAGTGAGACTATGTGATGAGTGGGGTGAGTTGCAAATGTTAAACGTCCCCACATGAATGCCAGGTTCAGTCTGGGTTGGTGAGAGCATTACCCCCAGCATGGCTACATATGTGCATCTCCCACAGGCTGTAGTGTCATATGTTGGGAGGTGAGCATTGACTGTGTACATGAGACAATTGCTCTATTGCCACATGTTTGCCATATTCATCATATAGACAGGCAATAGCACTGGTAAGTGACACTTGGACATGCCTGTATATTCAACCATGTCTCACAAGATATGTGAGTTACGTGTGTACAACAGCTGTTGTACTGTAAGCAAGCTGGAAATGTAAGGACAGACAGTGTACTTGTAAGAAATGAGTTGGAATGGGTGCTATAGTAATTAGTAGCTCATGAAGTGCTTACATGTTCTGAACAAGTGCTGAGCATGAATATGCAATACAGATAGAGTGGTGGATAATATCAACCCACTGCAACCCACAAGTGGAGACGACAGTCATAATTGGAGGCACTGCACTATTACCCTGTTGGGTATGGTCTGCAAGTCTATGAACCTTTATCAACGTAGATGTTAGCAGTACAGCAGTAGATGACAGTACAGATGATTTCACACTGCATAGCATACCTGTGACAGGTCATAGGACATCATCACCCATACCGTGTTCCAGCTACACTGAGTATACTAGATGTACCTTCGTATGTCACAGGAGTGTACTACCAGTGGCCTGTTGACAGGAGCAACACTAGAAAAGGTGTCTGAGTGACATGTGCATATCACACCAGTGGCAGCTACATTAAAACTGGGTTAATGTTTTGTACTCCCCCCTCATTGTAGCCCATACCACACAGACAAATGGGAGGCATCTGTGTATGTAAGGATGTGAATGGCCATGACCTAGGAGCAATAGCTGTCTCAGTGTTGTGGACAACATACAGAATGGGCTTTGTGGGTGAGGTGTGTGACATATGTGCACAATCTGACAGCTGATAATAGCATTGTCACTGCTAGGTGAATAACCCTGTACCCATTAACTACCACCTAGTCAGCGGTCAACATTATGGACACTGTGTAAGGGATGGTGCTGTGCAGTTCACCTCCCTGAGTTGGTGACGTCTCCAGGCCTATTAGGTAGTCATACAAGGCACCCATGTCATGGCAGGGTGCCATCCATGAGCATGGAGATCATTGGACAGGCATACTCAGCACTCGGGTTACCAATATCGGATCACATAACACCTTTAAGGGGTATTGGCCATGCGTGGATGGGTGATACCAGCCTTCACAATCCTCACATCCACTATGCAGCATGCTGGCTACCTTGCATAAAGACATGTGCTACACTGTGATGTTACACGTACATATCCTGATCTGAAAGACATACGTCATGGACAGCCACCTTCCTACTACAAGGATCACCACATGCTGGACAGATCCTTGTGCCATACATGTTACATACTCCTGACATACCATGCAACCCTGTCCATCAAAGCTGCACATGTCATCTCTGTCATACATGGTGCGATGACCGCATGGTAGATGTATTATTAACTGTCTGGATCAGTAATGTGGCACTGATGCACCTCGCGGTGGCAAAATGGCTGTCGGATACAGCTATAAAACATTGCCCGTACATGCTATAGTTAATAACCATCCCTGCAAATGACATCCGGCTAGCCATTGTCCCATGTCTATCACATGTGCAACACAGGCGATACGTGGCAGGATGTTGAAATGCTGTACAGTGCCATGTAGATGTATATGGCAAAACACATGCATGTAAAGGTTTCCGTGCATATGTGTGCATTGTCACTGCTCATGTCCATTAAGGCAGTGAATGTGTTGATATGTGACATATACACAGCATCAAGGTCAACAGCATTACTGTGGACACATCCAGGCATGTGCTGATAGGTAAGAACACCAGTACAGGCAAACAGACATGCCCACATCAAGACAGCATTCACATGGAGTATGAACAATGTAATGAGGTGACACACATATATGGTGATGATATCCAATGCATAACAGGTGTTACATGTGTGTGACACAAACATGTCAGTCATGTCAGTGTCATGACGATTTGCAAAGACAACTATTCAGATGTACTAGATTTAATACAAATGTATGTGCAGCTGCATCTCTGTACATCTCTGTGATACTGTGACCTGTCTCCATCATTATGTCTTCCAGATAATGCCTTGTTCACGCCTGCCAGCATAAAGCCGCCTGGAGGATGATGCCCTCATCCCATACCTCCATGAGAACTATGAGGTGTTGTTCAGCCATGTGCCACAGCATGCCCAGCAGTGTGACGACCTGTGGCAGGACCTTCGCAGGAGGGTTAATGATGTGGGTGGCCATAACCGCACCTACCAGCAGGTGCGCAGACACTGCATGGACCTGATACGACATGTGAAACAGCGTGCCAATGCAATCGCCAGGGAACAAGGTGGAACAGGTGGTGGGCCACCAACTCAGCCCCCACTCACACCCACTGAGGAGCTACTGGCCAGCCTGGGGACACCCTCAGAACAGCATCCACAAACACTAGCTGCCATCGTGGAGGTGGGTGTCTCCCAACCAATGAGCCTGGAGTTGCCTGGTAAGTCACTACTGCACATATGACTATTATATCCCATTTAGTTGCATGTGTCACTGTACAATATGTAATGTAACATCATATGCAAGGTATGTTTACACACATGCTGCATACTACAGTATGCTACCCTGTGTATGCACACATGTGCATACTATATGCTATTGTACAGGCGAATGTGTTAACATGCACAATGCACCCTGTGGCTGTCATACAGTCATGGATAATGTTCAAACTGCTGTGTCACCCCTTATACAGGTACTCCTGGCGTACCACACAGACATCAGTCCATTGCAGGTGAGACAGTTATCAGTATCAATCATGTTAATGCATATATCTATTCGCCATGTGGCCAGTTAACACATGTACACATAATGTATGGTCCAGTCATGATATACAGGTCGCATCTGTCATCATTCACACTGACTACCCATGTGCAATATATACAAACTAAATGAAACACCGACATGAAACCACAGTATCTGTCATTGCTAGATGTGTGGACAGCTGTGCATACAATGGTGGAGGTGTTGTTCAATGTAGGCATATGTACTATACATTGGAACAACATATGTGTGGTACGCAAACAGTACCACACAGTGAGCTGGGATATGGGCAGCCCACAGGAGTCACCATTGTGTAATATGCCCCTGCAATGGGTGCACACATTGTGATGTGCCATCTGACATGTCCCAGACATGTAGTGTTCCGGCTGCAATATTGTCTCACTATCCCATAATACATACCCCACATACCAAACATACAACCCGTTGTCTGCATAGCCCTGTGGACAGTGACATATCTGACATCTATGGGTGCATGTCATATGGGACAACACAAACATGTGAGATAGATGGCCATCACAAACATTTGGCCAACACATGTTCACACATGGCCATGGAGGATGGCCAGAGACATGTAGCCACACAGTAGATGTGATGTGTATTCACCCTGTTGCACATTTTCCACACATGGTCCAACTATAGCCTTAGTTGACCAATTATATAGTTGATGTGGAACACTGGATAGCCTAAAAGCCTGTACACAGCTAGTGGAAGTGTCGCTTAATTCGAACATATAAGATGTGTTGAACATCACGACTGTGTCATAGCATGACAGTGGTCACCTGTACAGCTTCCACAGACATTGACACCACATCAGGCCACAGATACCATACATTTCCCTTGCTGCTGTAGGACATCACTGTCAGCCGTGCACCTCGTGTGTGTGGTACATTAATGTCATGTGGGACATGGTGTATTGACAAGTCTGCCATGTGTGGACATGGTTGCCAGGCAGCTAAGACTTTGTAGTAGTTGTGCAGGGGTGTCATCCGTAGGTCTTCCAGTAACCTGTCACATGACACAGCATGGTTTGGTGTGTATAAACCTCAGCGACGTGGGTCACAATCCACAGTTATGAAATGTATATGCACGCAGTTATGGTTATGCACTGTGTGCGTATTACACACTGTATAGCAATATAGACGCCTCATGATGCCATGTAATGGCACAGTGTCTGTACTTCACACTGTATAGCAATGTAGATGCCTCACACTACCCTTCAATGCTCATGCACATTTGCTAAAAGTGCATTCTATCTGTAGGGCATACAGACAACACTGCAATGTGATACCCATTACAACGCTGTACATGTGTCAGGACACCATTGTGTCAGACATGTATGCATGTCAATGCACACGTCAGCAGATTACATGTCAAGGTCACTTCAGCCATGCATACTGTTAACCTGTGCTGGTCCACATGGTGTATCACAGGGATGCATGCTTACTACCATGATTGTGTGAACTGCATGGCTACTGATATGACACCTGCTTGCTGTTGTGTGCAACCCAGGGAGGTATGCTAACTACCACTATTATTGCCTGAGCTGCATGCCGTCTGCTGTATCACATGCATGCTGCATGCCGTCTGTCAAATCACATGCATGGTGTGTCTGTGTGTCTGTGTGTCTGTGTCTGTGTGTCTGTGTGTCTGTGTGTGTGTGTCTATTGTAATGTAGAGTCTTTCTTTGCATTCACAGGTGATGTAGGTGCGTTACCCTCCTGTGGTCCATCTGATGGTGGTGTCCCCACAGATACTAGCAGTGATGAAAATATGCATGAGGTACAGGCAGGGTTGTCAAGGGCTGAATCTGTGCCAATGGTTGCCATCCCAGCTATGTCCCCCTCTTCCCCACACACAGTTCTCATGTCAACACATACCCCATCACCAGTGGCCATAGAGGAAGGACAGTCAGCGTGTGTTAGCTTGGAACAGGAACGTGTGGTGGCTACAGAAGTTGTGTCTCCACACCATGGTGTCAGTGTAATGACTGCAGATGTGCCACACAGGCATGTGGCCAGTGCTGCTCGTAGGAGGACCTCTGGCAGACATGCACCTGCAGGACAGAGCGTAGCAGCTGGTGTCACCAGATGCATGTTCCAGACTGTAATGGTGGCACAGGCACGTGCTGAATGGCAGAACAGAGAAGGGCAGAGGCTTCAGAGGGCTGCTATCCGTACTCTAAACAACAACATCCAGGCATTGGCAAATGCTCAACGGCAGATTGCTGATGTTCTGGACAGGCGATTGGGTGACATGGTTGGAATCCTTGACTGTGGCATGGCAAACCGCGAGTGTGAGCTGTCTGTGCTGGAACATCTGGTAGGAGTGAGGCGTAGGCCACATGGATGTAGGCCAGCTACACCACCTAGTGCAGGTCAATGTGAACGAGCCACCTCACATGCCCGCTCCCATAGTGCCGGTAGCAGTAGCAGTGCAGCTGGTGCTGCACTGTCCACACCAGGGCACAGCAGGCCATGTGGACATGGCCCTGGATGTTCCCAGTGGGGACACGGTTCCAGTGGACATGTGTCATCAGACAGTAGCCAATCTGTACCTCCGCCTGGTAGTGCCCATGCAACCCCAGGCAGGCACAGGTCACGTGGCCTTGGCAGGACACAGTGAGCTGTACATCCTGGTCTGTACAATCTGGAGCTGTCAATAATATCCCTGTGTAGGCCTGACAAAAGGCAAAACTGTGTGCACACATACACGCACACAGCAGAAACATCTGTAGGGCACCGCAACAACCACATGAATAACGACCACACATGTCCAATCAGATCACCGGCCCTTACCCACACACATGATGTCATCCACTGGTGCAGCCTATGCCCCTGGCAAACATTATCACCCTGTGCATATGGTGATGCCTGTGCTGCATCCCTGTCATCCCATGGCAGGAACACATGCTGATATGGTCTGATGAGCAGGGTGAACAGAATAGTGAGATAAGTGTATATTACATTAGTTGTGTACTGTTGACATGCACCAGACATACCATGTAGTACAGGTTTATAATGCATTGTTATATGTTCACAGTATGTGTCTTGGTAACAACGGTAACAGCATGTTGGTAATTATGCCCTGCTTCCCTCCTTAAGATCTAATTGCATGTGCCATTATGTTACAGTGTTTGCAGTTAGAGTGCATTGTTGTATGTTCACAGTATGTGTCTTGGTAACAACAGTAACATCATGTTGGTAATGATGCCCTGCTCCCCTCCTTAAGGTCTACTTGCATGTGCCAATAAGTAACAGTGTTTGCAGTTTCACATGTGTAAATGTGGAGTACTCACAGGCATGTATGGCAATACCAGCATGCTATACATAGCCTCAAGCTCACTGTTAGAAAGGCTACCATTCCACAGATGTCCACACATCTACTGATCTGGAAGCATGTAGGCTGTTTAATAGGCTACAGTGGCTAGAGACATGACATCCATACCAGGTCACATCACAGGTATGGTGACATGGTGCGGGGGGTTTACACAGTGGTCTGGCTGATGATAACGTTAGAGGCCACTTGATAGCATGAGGCCTCACTATGTAGCAGTAATACACTGTCACATTATAGGATGAGAACACACACAGACATACACAGAAACACACAGTAACATGCCGACACTCACGGGGTCAACAACACTATAAGGCACACTTGATAGTGTTGAGGTGAGGACTCCTGCCTATGTGGTAATCACCCTCACAGTACTGTGCACCCACACGACGCGACACAGAGAATGAACATGTACAGGTAGCCAGTAAGGCTGAGACCAATGGCATCAACAGGGTAGTAGACTGCATCACCATGAGGGGTTAGGGATCCTGTCTGTTCTGTCTGGTAGCATACACCCTCACTCCATGCACCAGACAGCCATACATACATACACACACACACACACACACACACACACTGTGGAGTCCACAAATGTCATTCACATACAGATAGCTGACATGTGTGTGATACACACACCACCCCTGCCTACGTAATGCTTTCTACACTGCAGTATGTACAGATCTCTACAACAGTGTACAGGGTGTGTAATAACTGGGATGTATTCCCCACCATACGTGGCATATATGGTCACAAAAGCAAACACACATGGCAGTACTGTGAATCATACACCTGCTATATGATGATACGTCTGACAGACATGCAGCAGTATTGGCCGCATTATGTGTACCAACGCTACCTTCGGCAATTGTGCTGCTATATGCACACGGGAGGATGTAAGTGTTACAGGTGTCAAGTGATTTACAGTCAATAACACCCTGACTGCTGTGTAGGTTGTATGTCTTCACCTTCAAGTAACAGTAACATAGCATACTCTTTGCACATGTAATGGTAGGATGGCTTGTGAAACACCTGTGAGCCGTCTTCAGCAAAAATCCATCTGCAAAGGTGGATCACCACTTTATGTACACACATCCATCCATACCTAATGTACATCCTACCGTACTGTCAGTATTTCACCATATACAGGTGTCAATGATGGGGCTGCATTGCAACTGCATGTTGTAGTTAGGCACAGAGGAATGACATACATCAGCTACTGCCCGTGCATGGAAGCTGCATGCACACCACTACATGTACATGTGTGTTGGTCCTACATTCCTGTCATGTAGCCATGTTTGTATGCATTGCAATTGGTGGACATGTGTGATGACATACATAACACATGGACTGTTGTATGATATGATGGTTGTCATGGGTAACTAGTACAGAGGGAATGTTACCTCGGTCAACATTGCTACCTTATGTACTGTTAGCATTCAACAGCCATGGACCTACCTTCCATGTGCATGTGTGTGATTGCTGTAGCCATTTGTCTGCACGGAGGACAGCAAAAGCTATGCTATGTACATATGTGTTGTGTGTGTGTGGGCCATGTACATATCCACTGCGATTACATGTATGTCATATCCAAACATGAGTGTTCTTTGGTGTACAGTGACAGTCATCTGTTACAGCTGTGTAAGACCCAGGGCCCCTGTTATGTGTAGAGCTGACCTGGTTATGAACAGTGGTATCATTGCATTGCATAACACATGATGGAACCCTGTCAGTACATGTGTAGTCTGCATAGTTGCTGTAGACCTATGTACAGTCCACTGGTCATGAGTCACATGGTGTTATAGTAATGTATGGATGTGTGTTGCTGGTCCAAGGACATGGTGATGTCTGAGGGCTACATAATAGAATGCGGCATTTACCACTGTGATCTGCACCTGAGACATCTGTGATGGCTCTTGAGTGTGTACTGGTCAGTACATGTGAGTGGCCTTCATGTACATGGGGACAGTAACACCAAACTGTGCCCTTCCGTGTTTAGAATCCATGTGCATGCAAGACAGCCCTTCGCTACTAATAAGTGTGTGAGCATGCCCAATACGCCATTGTGTAGATGGACACACAGTACATTCCAAAATGTGCCCTTCCATGTTTAGAATCCGTGTGCATGCAAGACAGCCCTTCACTACTACTAAGTGTGTGAGCATGCCCAGTACACTGTTGTGTAGATGGACACACAGTACATTCCAAACGGACGTGTGATACTAACTGTGTGAGCATGCCCAGTGACACCTTGTGTCGGTTATGTGCCTTTGTGTATGGGCATGGCCATTGAAATCATGTATAGCGATGGTGGTCATCCAGGCAACAGATGTCCATACCCCACGTCAGGATGGATTCCTACATTGAACACACTGGTTGACTGTCTTGAAAGGTGTACTGTCTGTGGCGCGTCTCGTATCTATGTAGTGTTGTAATAGTGCTCCATAGATAGGCAGTTGTCCCGCTCACACCACTGCCGTGTGTTTGTCTATGTCTACCTTGGGACAGTAATATGCTTTTAGACTGCTCACTCTCTATACATTCCCTATCGGCATCTTTGCCTTTGCGGATGATGTCATCCACCTAGAAGTATGCCTCTGGGAGTGCTGTGTTCCAGTAATCTCAGTAGCGCATTCTGTAATTACGCAATGCTGTAGTGTGATAAGGTAGTTAGGTGTATGTTCAACTCCCAGCCCTGCCAAGTGTGTGTGTGTGTGTGTGTGTGTGTGTGTGTGTGTGTGTGTGTGTGTGTGTTTCCAGCTGCCTGGGGACAGAGTGATGCTTTTAGACGGCTCACTCCCCATACATTCCCTATCGGCGGCTTTGCCTTTGTGGATGATGTCATCCACCTAGAAGTATGCCTCTGGGAGTGCTGTGTTCCAGTAATCTCGGTAGCGCATTCTGTAACTGCGTAATGCTGTAGTGTGATAAGGTAATTAGGTGTATGTTCGACTCCCAACCCTGCCAAGTGTGTGTGTGTGTGTGTGTGTGTGGTTCCAGCTGCCTGAGGACAGAGTAATGCTTTTAGATGGCTCACTCCCCATACATTCCCTATCGGCGTCTTTGCCTTGGCGGATGATGTCATCCACCTAGAAGTATGCCTCTGGGAGTGCTGTGTTCTAGTAATCTCGGTAGCGCATTCTGTCACTGAGTAATGCTGTAGTGTGATAAGGTAGTTAGGAGTATGTTCGACTCCCAACCCTGCCAAGTGTGTGTGTGTGTGTGTGGTTCCAGCTGCCTGGGGACAGAGTAATGCTTTTAGACGGCTCACTCCCCATACATTCCCTATCGGTGTCTTTGCCTTTGTGGATGATGTCATCCACCTAGAAGTATGCCTCTGGGAGTGCTGTGCTCTAGTAATCTCAGTAGCTCATTCTGTAACTGCATAATGCTGTAGTGTGATAAGGTAGTTAGGTGTATGTTCACCTCCCAGCCCTGCCAAGTGTGTCTTTTATGTGCGTTTTTCCAGCTGCCTGGGGACAGAGTAATGCTTTTAGATGGCTCACTCCCCATGCATTCCTTATTGGCGTCTTTGCCTCTGCGGATGATGTCATCCACCTAGAAGTATGCATCTGGGAGTGCTGTGTTCCAGTAATTTCGGTAGCGTGTTCTGTAACTGCATAATGCTGTAATGTGATAAGGTAGTTAGGTGTATGTTCGACTCCCAGCCCTGCCAAGTGTGTGTGTGTGTTTCCAGCTGCCTAGGGACAGAGTAATGCTTTTAGACTGCTCACTCCCCATACATTCCCTATTGGCGTCTTTGCCTTTGTGGATGATGCCATCCACCTAGAAGTATGCCTCTGGGAGTGCTGTGTTCCAATAATCTCGGTAGCACATTCTGTAACTGTGTAATGCTGTAGTGTGAAAAGGTAGTTAGGTGTATGTTCAACTCCCAGCCCTGCTGTGTGTGTGTGTGTGTGTGTGTGTGTGTGTGTGTGTGTGTTTCCAGCTGCCTGAGGACAGAGTAATGCTTTTAGATGGCTCACTCCCCATACATTCCCTATCGGCGTCTTTGCCTCTGCGGATGATGTCATCCACCTAGAAGTATGCCTCTGGGAGTGCTGTGTTCCAGTAATCTCAGTAGCGCATTCTGTAACTGTGTAATGCTGTAGTGTGATAAGGTAGTTAGGTGTATGTTCGACTCCCAGCCCTGCCAAGTGTGTATGTGTGTGTGTGTGTGTTTCCTGCTGCCTGGGGACAGAGTAATGCTTTTAGATGGCTCACTCCCCATACATTCCCTATCGGCGTCTTTGCCTTTGCTGATGATGTCATCCACCTAGAAGTATGCCTGTGGAAGTGCAGTGATGCTGACATTCAGTAGCGCGTTCTGTTACTGCGTAATGCTGTAGTATGGTACACTAGATAGGTAGGTGCTCAATTCCAAGGCATAGCAGGTGTGTGTGTTTGGCAGTTATACTGTATGTGTTTGTATCTGTGGATAGCTAGCTGCGGGATGTGTTCAGTGTGTTTTGTTGCTGACCTATATAGTGTCCACAGCCCGCATATTCTGCCAAGACACTGGGTTGTCAACACATACATTCGCCAATAGGACTGGTGAGTAAATGTCAGCAGCCCTACTATTACCCTTGATACAGTCTGACCCGTGTGACGCAACAAAACACACGTGCCTTGATAGTAACAACACTACATGATGCAGGTGGCACATGTAGTTTCCTTTTCATTCCTGTCTAATGTTTTGCTGTCATGTGGTCCGCTGTTGTGATATATATGCAATATCTGCATATGTGTGTACATGTATATGCGTGTATGTATATATATATATATATATATATATATATATATATATATATATATATATATATATATGTCTATATGTATACAAATAATATATATAATATATGTAGATATAGAAAGATAGACATAGATGTGAACATATATGTCTGGGGACATCAGCACTATTGAATGTTTGTGCCGGATGATCTGTACGTGATAACCTGGGATGTATGTACATCTGCCATGGTGCAGTGGTAATGCACATCATCTGTAGTGTGCAGGGTCATGGGTTGTAGTCGTGTAGACACTGGTTATTTTGTTGCTGGGAAGACCATGGGACATCGAGTATGGTGATAGTAAGGCACCTGTTGTCAGTTGTGTACAGATCTGAGCGACACTGAGCAGTGGTTATTAATTTGGAGGTTCGGTATGAGTCATATGACTATTCATTAGAAGACTACACTATGCAGATGAGGTTGACAATAGTGTATCCCACTTATCCCCAGGGTGTGATGCAGGTCCCTGGAGTGTATGTGTGTAGTTAGCCGGGTGCAGGGCTTGAATATAGTTGACAGCATGGGAGGGGGGTCAGGCATACTGTACGTACATTGCAGAACTGTGCCTCGGGAGTGCTCCTGCCTTAGCACGCCTAAGCTAGGGGTGTGTCTATACCTGCCTGGTGACATTGGGAGGGACGACAGCAGTGGTGGGATAGTCAGGGTGTACAGGCTGCACAAACAGGTGTTGATCAGCACAATCAGCAGATGACATGGCCAGCCTGCACCTGAACAGTACGGTAATGTGAGCAAGCAGCATACACACAGGTTTCTTCTGCACTCTACACCACCGGTGTATACCTGCAGGGACATGTCAAGACACAGTCCAACCAAATGAGAAGGGCTGCAGCAGGCAACATAAACCAACATGTGCAGGAGGCTGAGGGCAGTGAGGATGTGTATGCTGCTGAACAACCCTTACTGGGGTGACATAAGACTTTATAGACCCAGGGTGACTTACCAGGGGCTACATGAGCTGGGGATGGTGGAGCACTATGGGGTGGACAGAGACCTCCTACAGTGGCTTGTTGACCTGTACCTGCCACACCTGACACATCAAACAGGCCGAGGGAAACCCATCACAGTGGATACCACAGTATGTGTTGGCCTAGGTGTACTAGCCACAGATACCTCACACAGCACAACTGGGGATATCATGGGTATCTCACAGGCATCTGCATCCAGAGTATTGCACCAGTTCACAGACGCCATGTCAACGCATGCTAGTGAGCACGTACATGTCCTCAACACACGTGTTTAGTAGACCAGCAATATGCATCAGTTCAACCACATGGATGACTACCCTGGGGTACTGGGTGCTATAGCCTGCACACATATACACATGGAAGCACCACCCAGTGAGTGGGGTAGGGCCTACAGTCACTGCAGGGGCATACCCTCCAACAGCTAGGCCATATGCGATGGCCAGGGCATGAGATTGAATGTGTGTGCTGTCTGCCCTGGAAGCTATGATGATTCTGATATATGGCTTCTGACACAGCTGTACCACACCAATGCCAGTATGGACATCCCCTACAGTCTCCTAGCGGGGGATGCTGGGTAAACACTGGTGTCATGGCTGATGACACCCATCAGCAATGCACACACACCTGAACACTCACACCATAATGAGGTGGATGCACAGGCAAGACATATAATTGTGCATGTGTTTGGGATGCTCAGTTCATGGTTCTGGCATCCGGACACATCCGGTGGAGCCCTACAGCATTCACTAGCTACATGCACACAAGTTGTTATGGTATTTGCTATGCTACACAGTCTTATCCTGCAGTAACAGTTGCAGCAGGAACAGCATGGGACAGGGCCACACAGCCCAACAACACTGCCGAGGCCTGTACAGGCACAGTGTGACTTGGCGAAGGAACTACCTGAGCAGGGCACAGTCTGCGAAAGGCCGTGCACAGTATGACCTGCCCTTGGAAAAGAGGCAACACAAGGCATATGCACTGTCACAGTATGTACCCACGGATTTTCCCTCTCTGACCCGCACACAGTACAATGGATGCCAAACATGAGACTACCTGTGCTCGGCCATGTATAGGAGGTGCACTGTATGCATCTGACATAGGCATCCCTCCAGCACCGTCCTCAGGTCCAGAACACCCCCAGGGTACGTCTATCGATCTAACAATTGGCAGATGTATTAGAATGTGTATTTACCCATTGCTATGGTATGTATGTGAGCATACAAGTGACTGTGGTGGCCGAATGTTATGGCAGCAGACAGTACACATCCATAGTGGCACCATGACCTCTGTAGAACATACCGGGGTCACAATGGTAGCCATTAGTACACAGGGTGTCCTAACCCACTGCAGATTATGGGCTGACCATCATGTGTGTCCGTACAGCCCACACACGTTCCATGCAGCTGGACAGGTGTGGACCAATACAGACAAATGATATACAATGGCCTATGGATATGCTCAATGAATGACTCCAACCCCCTAAGACACACACAGACTACAGCAGGCCAGGCAGTTTGATGTAGGTTGTGAAAGCTAGGACGTCCAACACCACTGTGCTGGTATTTAAAGCTGGGATCTGACGTACACTGGTATCCCTCCAACCAGCAATTTAGGTAGGTCCACACATTGACATGGAGTACCTGGCATACCAGTACAGTAGTGGCAGATGTGTACAACTGTCAGCTGTGCCCCCCGTCCAACCTACACATGTGAGAGTCATGTGCGCCACCCACGGTGCTGTGTAGGACTGTGGTTGCGGTCAGATGTCCCCCCACGCTATGCAGACATGTAGCAACTGTCAATGCCACATGACCATTAGCTACTCTGCAGATACAGCATGACACCTGTCTGTGTAGAACGGAGGGGTCAGCAACACAGTACTAACTATCTGGACATGTGACTCATGCGATACAGTTGACCATACTTGGCATGCTCACACACATGATGGTATGACGGTAATGTCGGTCGACAACATGCGTAACAGTCATACTGGGCATGCTCACACACTGAGACACAGGACAGCCAGGCATGCATGCACACACCAGTGGTCCAGACATATCTGCCAGTACATTACTATACTGTTGGATGACTGCGCTGTATGGTGTGTGTGTGGTCTATTGTCTGTACATATGCCATGGTCTATTGTTAATTCACATGAGCTATGTGTGCAGGGTACTGCTACCAACACGTGAATAGGGCGGTTCTTTGTTTGCGGACAGACCGACGCCTTTGGATACGGACTGGGTAAGGCACATTCCAGCAGGTGGGAGCAGTTGTGCGTGGGTTTGCACAGTGTTAAGCAGTGCTGACCTCTGGTTACAGCACCTTATACCCGTTTAGACTCCACATTTCTTTGACAGTGCACTACTGGCATACTGGTAGACAAACACGCTTACAGCCGCTCACCGACATTTCTGCTTACATTTGTCACTCACGCTGGGTGTGTGCGATCCCTTGTGATGCGTATTACATCGGACTACATGACTACAGTATCGGGTATGTGTAACCATTTGGCGACGGCAGGCATTCGACTGTACGGACTCAGCGGCCTGTCCAGTGACGTAATCATATTATATGCGTGTTCCTCATACGATCTGCTCCCATCTGCCTGATACATGGGAACCGATACTCTGCAATGCTGACATGTGAATATGATTTTGTTAACGCAGCTGTCCGCCGAGTCATGCTACCGCATACCTACTGTATGTTTTCCACCTTTCAGATTGCACGACGGGAGACTGTAGGAGTGACACCTTTCCCACTTTGCATGGGACAGTCCCTCATTAGGCATATGTCATGTGACAATACCAGACCTCTCAACCAATCGGGGACAAATTTCTACTGAATCAGGGACAAGTCAAGAAAACATCAGGGACAATCAGGGACACTTTTAAAAAAGTAGTGCTATTAACTTGAAACATTGACAGAATCAGAACATATCAATTAATACACATTTTCTGAAGTAAAAGAAGTTTATAACTATTACTTATTGTCATTAGTCATTAAGTGTAATTCACCATCTTTCCTCCAAAAGTCACTAATTTTAGGAGGGATTCAGAGGGACAGAGTTAAACTTTCAGTCAAAATCAGGGACGTCCCTGAAAATCAGGGACAGTTGAGAGGTATGGACAATACTCTATTCATTGCAACTGTCCTGATTAGGGGACATTCTCATGATGTACGTGTCTGTAGTGGTTGCTTGTTACAGGTCTTGTATACCTGACACGTCGATATGTTATATGTAGTAGCATAAGCAACTTTACTGCTGCTAGACTACGCTTTGATTTGTGCCGATATGTATATTTCTGTACTATGCATGGCTGTAGGTATGTTCTGCCCTGGTACGTCTGACATTTCTACAGAGCAGGTTCCACTTTGGCCATTCAGAATGGTGGTGGCCCTATAGATCCTATATGTAGAGCTATCACATGTGTCAAGGCAACACATACCCACAGCCAGTGGTAAACTGACGACTTCCACGGTTTGCATACATTAAGGTTATTCTTGTAGCATTATAATTGCTAATACTGTTTCCTATTACATGTAGCTGTTTCTGATACAACAAATTAATTTCTGACACCACTACATATACTATATAGCCTCCTTTCCTGAACTCACAGGCCATGTGCCATAACTGTCATTTTGCAGGACACAACTGCCCAGACGGATGTGTCCCTCAAAGGCGTATGGGTGTTGAACCTCATCTATTATGCTATCATCTACCTAAGGTGGTCATCAAATTATGCACTTTCTGTCACTATCAGACCTCACATACCAATGGGTGTGAATGAACACTGTATCAGGAACAATGCATAACAACCTGCGGGTCACATTTAGATGATTGGTTCTATTAACCAGACACATTTACAGTCACAGAGCATATGTATTCATTCTCGTTTGTCGAGGTACATGCTGTTTATGACTCATACATGTTGTCATCTGTCATTACCTGTATTCCGCCACCTGTCCACCTAATATCACTAGTTCTGGAAGTGTTTAGCTGGACTTTGTTACATTCTGATACATAACTATGGATGTCCATGCTAATCAGGTACACGGCACTGATTTGGTCTCTATGTATTCCCCTGATGGTTTACAGACTATCCAGTAGATGTGCTCTTCAGGTTTGGGAGGTGTAGGCGTATGCTATGCCCACATAGGAATATTAATGACTTCCACTGGGTGGGCCTACTACATCTCTGCCAACCAGCACCTGCACACTTAAGCCCATTATTGCATACCCATGGTCCACCTACCTGGCACCCCTCTACAGCAGTCATGACAAATACTTACTGTGAGTGCAGCTGGGGTATGAGCACACCCCTACACATTGCCCACTCTCCCTGTCTCGGGACACATGTCGTACATTTTGTCAACCCATGTATTATCACACTTGCACAACCTACTGTTCCATGTACACCTACATCCTGCTCGCATCGATGACAACAGGTTCACGCATTCTGAATTTTTGGGGTCCCGCAAGGGACTCCGTTATCCATGTTTAAAGTGTAGACCTTGCAGATCTCTCTCACTGGCACTTTCCTACCGGTGTTTTGGACAGCAGCAGTGTATTGATCTGTATTGCCTATCTGTATGTCTGACCGGCCTAGCTGGGCGGTGTGGGGGGTACAATGTTTATTTATTGGACCTCGTAGTCACATATGCCCAAGCTGTAGATATGTTACCCCTAATTGCTGTAAAGTAACATAGTTATGTACATGTGTATATCTACAATGACATATATATTTGTTTTGTGTGTATGTCTTTCCACATGTTTCCGCATGTTTCCCTTCCCATTTGACTATTTCATTCATTTATAGATACAATGAATATTATTCTGGACATCAGTTATAAATTCACTACAGGTATGCAATAGTCCTGTCAACAGATGTGACAGTTGGTTGGTGTACTTATGTGTACGGACCTCTGTGATACTCGGGGACTTGTTTCTACAGTGACAGGTACAAGGCTATGACAACTCAGGGACAATCACGGACACCTACCATATTATTACTATTAACTTGGAACGTGTTGACAGATTCGTAATACTACTAATTTTCTGCAGTTAAATGCGTCTATTACTCTTCATTGTTGTAAGTAGTCATTCTCATTCAACACCTTTCCTCCAAAGGTCACTGGCTTTGTGAGTGGTTAAGAGGCTGGCCAGTTATTGTGCGAATGCTCTGACCATTGGTAGCGTTGACATTGTCATATGTACAGGTTGGGATATATTCTGGGGACTAGGGTTGCCACCTTTTTAAATGGCCAAGGTGGGACATTTTCGGAACACACATCAGATTTTACAGGCTGACACATACCCACAGTCAGTACAAAGGATAGAACTTTACTTTTTTGCCAGAATAAAAGCTTATTCTTGCAGCGGTTTAGTTGCATATTCTGTTTCTTGTAACATTTAGGTATTTTAGATACAGAAATAATTATTTTATGCAACTATTACATAACATATGGGACATAATTATGTCCTACAATCTCAGGACATTTGCCATTTTTAATATTTTTTGTCAGGACACAACTGCCCAAAGAGGGACTGTCCCTCGCAAAGTGGGACAGGTGGTAACCCTACTGGGGACACCAGATTGTTTAGGCCAACACATAGCCATGGTCAGTGCAGATTTAGAACATTCATTAGTTTCCTAGCTTTGAGCCTATACCTTTAGTACTTTTGTTGCTTGCCTGTTTCTTGTACAAATTATGTTTATTCTATCCTGACGTGACCGCTTTAGGCAACTGTTACATGCAGTATGGTACATAGTTATTTCCTACAATTACAGGACATTTGGCATTGTATCATTGTTGGTCAGGTCACACCTACACACAGTAATTGTCCCTCACACAGTGGATCAGGGGGTATCCTGTTTACGTCAGTGCCTTCATCACCCTTATTCCATGTGCCACTATGCGAATGTGTGCAATATATTCTCTCGCTTATTCGTGTCGGGACACGTGCGTCACGGGCAGGTGTTTGATCCTGGGTAGTAGGTTCTGCATGACCATCTAGGGCTGGACAGTCTCGTGCACCACTACTGCACATTCCAACTTGTGTCCAGATGTCTACAGGACTGGACATCGTGTCTTGATACCCATTCTAATGTTTACACAGGTTACTTATCCCATGAGGGATATCCAAAAATTTAACAAGACCGATAATAACAAGACCGATACCGACCATTCTTCTGGTGTTATGAAAATGTGCTGGGGGTTTTACATGCAAGGGATACATAGTTTGCAATCCTGAAACTGCCTAGGGTGACACTACCTACTACATATGCGTAGTGGTCACTATGTGTAGATGTGGCTGCGCCAAACTAGTAGGCCAAGTATGGCTGGATTTGGTGGACCTTCAGGTATGGGGGCGGGTTGTGTGCTGTGGAGGGGATGCTGGGTAGTCCATTATACATCCAAGTGTGTTGCATTTGATATGGCCAGTTCCATCAGGACCAATCTGTGGGTATGTGCCGGTGACATTTCTCTACATTTGTATCGCACATTTTAATATTCATATATTTGTGGGATTGTGTTCTACAGTATGGCCTGTCTGATTGTATTGCAGATGTGTATACATGTTTTTGTGTTTCTTTCTGCTTCACCCGCTGCTCCCTCATACACCTCCATTTCACCAATTCTGCATACGACACAGTCTCGCCTTTGAGGATTATACCATTACCCATCCCCCCCACACACATATTCCTGACACTCCATCCATCACTGCTTTGGTTGATGGCCCATGACACGGTCAAGGTAACACATTGCATACCCTACATATGTCAGGTACGTGTATGGTTGTGTGGACTACCCTGCCATGTTTGACCTTCCACATGTTATACCTCACGCACATAGGTACATGCCCATACTTAACTTTCATCACATGGTTGGTATACCCGGGTAATACCCGTTCAACTGTGACACATCCTGACAAGTTCGGCTTGGACCGCAGATGTGCGGATTTTGGCCAACTGTTCTAATCATTGGTAGGATGCCACCTTTTCCTATGTCCAGGATGGGATATATTCTGGACACATATCTGATTGTACTGGACAACACGTACCCACAGTCAGTGCTATGGATAATACTGTTCCTTTCAGCCTACATGTTGCCTTATTGTTGTAGCAGTTTATATGCTCCTTCTGTTTCATTTACATGCTTATTCTATTTCCTGTCACATATGGTATGTTAAATACAGACATACCTATTGTATGTGACTATTACATGCGTTGTAGGATATAATTCGGTCATACGGTCGCTAGATATTTACATTTATCATGTTTTTTGTTATGGACACATCTGCCCATCTGTGTACTCTCCCTCACAATATGGGTCAGCTGGTACCCTGAGCATTGGGGTGGACGTACCTATTGGCGGCATGCTAACATATGATGCGTTTTACTTCCACTTGGTATAACTATCTACACTGCGTTGGACTATGGGCACACGGTTTTCTATGTCATTTGTTCGAGGGATAGGGATCCGTTATTCCCTACCGTGCATTTGTGTTTGCTTCTTCATTTTGTGTTCACAGGAACTGTCCTGCATGCTTTGCATACGTTTCAGTATCCACAGACACTGACAGATGTGATTACTATTGCTTGCAAATTGTTATATGCAAGCATTTTAGGTTGCACGTCAACAGCTGACATTTCCACACCTCCGTACGGCACTTTGACACGCCCTATGCACTCGTGCTCCTTTCCTATGCACATGGCTGTGGCGGCAGCACGCCTTCATTAATATGCATTTGGTGCTACTGCACCATCTTCATGCCACACGGTCAGCGCAAGCCTACCGCCGGCCTTATGCCGAGCTTCATGAATCCCGGGGACAGATTTTTTAATCCAACACCAGTGTATAGCCCATTTTCTGTAAAATAAATAGCATATTCTACATTTTTTGTAACTTATACAATTTATCAGATATTATTAATCTAATCTATTTTCAGTAGAAGATTTTAAAGAAAAACTCAGGAAGTAAGTAGTGTCCTGGCTTAGAAATTCTCAGGAAGCAAAGGTGTTAAATAAATGAATTAATGTGCAGTTCTCTAGACTGTGGACCTAGCTAGGCAGGTCTTCAAATCATGTGATGTAATTGTGAAAGACGATACTGACAGACAGGACTAGCTTATCCAATGGATGGTAATATGCAGACCTATACTTGTGTGAACTTTAACAGAGCTAAAGGTTTTTGAGCCCCAGAATACATTTTTGGGGAGGCATAAACATTGCAATAAACTGCTGATGTAATCCCTTCAAGTATTTTCCTCATGAGTTCAAGTACAGTTCATAGGTTCATAGGTTCATACTAGGCTATCTGCCCTAGGGCATTTATAAGCCTAGCCAGAGTGTGTTTGGCTTTCGCCACCCATTTTAAATTAATTTTGCTATGCCCTTTTTCGAGGTTAGTATACTATGCCTCTGTCTAACAGTGACACAGAAGTGATACCCGGGGTAGACCTACGATCTCCCATCCACTCATCAAGATTCCTCTTGAAGAGAGTCAATGAGGGACTCTGCCTAACCTGGACTGGGATTTTATTCCAGAGTGAAGGGAGCCTCTGGGTTATGAATCTGTCCCTCCAGCATGTCCTATTTATTTCAGTGCTGAGGTTCAAGTCTCTTGAGCGCGTAGCTCGATGGGATTTGCATTTTCTGAGGTGCAGCATGTCCATTAATTCCAGGTTGGACATGGCTTTATATGTCAGGCACAGATTGCCTCTGAGCAGGCGGTATGCCACTGAGTAGAGCTGGCGTTTCTTTAACCGGGCAGCATATGGCATCTGTTTGGTGAGGTACTTTTGGGGTCTTTCCAGTTGCTGCAGGTGTCTGGTAAGGTACATCCCAAAAGGGGCATTGTACTCAATTATGGGCCTGATGAGGGATGAGTAAAGAGGCACGATGACCTCCCCTAATCTAGATGTGAATCCCTTCATGATTAGGTGGGCTATATAAAATGTTTTTCTAACCACTTTGGCCACGTGGTTGTCAAATGAGTGATTGCTATCAACTTGGGTCCCCAGGTCCCTAATTACTTCTTCTGTACTTAATGGATTACCACCTATGTGGTAATTTGTGGGCACTTTGTTTTTGCCAAAGGGGATGACTATACACTTTTGGCATTTAGCTTGAGGCCATGGCTCTGGCACCAGTTGTCTGTTTCTATGAGGCCCTTTTGGAGGATGCTTGTGTCAGCTGGAGAGTCGATTATGGTGCCCAGTTTGCAGTCATGTGCGAACTTGGTCAGCCACAGTCCTTCCGTGTTGGCCTGTACCTCCGAGAAATATATACCGAACAAGAGAAGTCCCAGGACTGAGCCTTGTGGGATGCCACTTGTAACTGGTTTGGAGTCTGACATGGCTCCAGCAATTCTAACCATGTGGGTTCTGTCCTTGAGCCAGTTTGCAACCCATCTAGTGACATAGGGGTTTATATTTAAGCTGGTGAGCTTATCTATAATGCCCGAGTGGGGTATTGTATCGAAGGCTTTTGCGAGGTCCAGGTAGGCTGTGTGGACCACCTTCCCCTCGTCAATCGCCTTGGTGACTTTCAAAGAAATCGACCAGGTTTAAGAGGCAGGATCTGCCCTTAACAAAGCCGAACTGGGTAGGATCCAGTGTCTGTAGGTCCCCAATATCTTTATTTATGAGGTTCATGATGATCCTTTCCATAGCTTTGCAGACCAAGCTAGTCAGGCTTATGGGGCGATAGTTTCCAGGATCCGTTGAGGCACCACCTTTGTGGAGAGGGACCACTGTTGCGGTACGCCAATCTTTGGGTACATATCCTGTAGTAAGGCTGAGATTGAACAGTAGTTTTATGTTTGGGTTTAGCTCTTCTTGGAGTTCATGTAGAACGCAGCCCAGGACACCGTCTGGTCCCATTGATGCTGTGTTTTTTGCTTTGGAGAGGGCGGCTCTTACCTGAGCATCTGAGATGTCAGGGGGGCAGCACTCTGCTTGGATAGATATTTGCCCTTTTGGTGGGGAGGGGGGGGAGAAGTTTGCGCTGAACCTGTCAGCTAGGATGTTGGCAATGTCTGTGGGTTCGATGTATTTTTTGTCATTTTGGACTAATTCTGAGCATATCTGTGAATTCCCACCCAGGTTCCTAACATAAGTAAAGAAAGCCTTGTGATTATCCTTAGTGTCCTGTGCAATTTTTCTCTCGAAGCTGGCCTTAGACGATTTTATGAGTGCCCATAGTTTTTTGCTAATACTGATCAGAGATGCCTTCCCTTTTTGGGATTTTGCTCTATCATGTAGTAGCTTCCTCCTTCTATTGTATAGTTTGTTTATGGCTGGGGTCCACCAGACAGGACGTCTGCCTTTGGAGGATTGGGTCTTGGTTTTATTTGGATTGCATGATCCATGCATTCCTGAAGGTGTTCATAGAATGCGTTTATAAAGGATTCTGCGGTCTGGACCGTATTTTCCACAGGCTTGGGTGCTTTGAAGGATTCCACCTCGGTTTTGAGGAGTGTGAAATTTGCTTTAGAGAAGTTTTTCACTGTGGTTTTCTGGGCAGGGGGTGGGGTCGGGATATGAATATCCTGTGAGATTAGTTTATGGTCTGATCTTACCAGTGAGGGATACACTTCAGGTCTGGAGCATAGAGTCCCCATGTTGGTGATGATCAGGTCCAGTATGTTTTCCCCTCTTGTGGGAGTGGTAACAAGTTGTTCCACAGCATTTGAGTTTATAAATTCTAGGAACGTTTGGGCTAGGGTGTTGGAGCTAGAGTAATGCTCCCAGTCTATGTTTGGGTAGTTGAAGTCGCCCAATATAATGGTGTTTGGAGAGACCTTCATATTTTCCAGTGTTCTCAGGAAGGCCGAGTGGGGTTCCTGGGTTTGGGAGGGTGGTCTGTAGCAGGCTATAAACTGGAAGGCAGTTTTACCCACTGTTAGTTGCACATGGATAGTCTCTGATGCTTCGTGCTGTGCCACCAACCTGGAGGTGTGGGTATCTTTGACGAATATTGATACTCCCCTCCTTTTGTGGTTCGGTCCAAGTTTTGGGGCCGAAAAGCATGGTATGAGGTATAACCTGGTAGTGCTGGGGTGCTCTCGGGAGCCTTGAACCAGGTTTCTGTTACTGCACAGATATCGATGTTCTCCATGCTAAGGAGAGTTTCGAGTGCGTGCATCTTGAGGTTTAGACTTCTGGCGTTGAGTAGCATTACTGTTAGTTTCTTATCCCTTGTGATACCTATGGAGGTGGGTTTGTCTTTTGAGCCTTGCCTAAAAAAGGCACTATGGGGGAAGCAAGAGCCTTTGCCAATATCCGAAAGCCCAGGGGTGACAGGTGCAAGCCGTCCCTAGCAAAGCATCGTGGTTTGTCCAGCATGTCATCCCAGGCTGACAGGCATTGGATCCCCTTTGAATGACACCAATACTTAAGCCAATTGTTGAAATTGATCATCTTGTCTTTATATTGTGGCATCATTCTTGGTGAGGGTAAGATGCTACTCAAGGTCAGGGTCATACTGGCCTGGGCTACATGCTCAGAGAGCTCCTTCTCTTTATGGCATCAGTAGTTGATATACAGCTCTGTGACCTATGCATTCAGATAGTCAGGTGTAAATACTGAGTGTGTACAACACTGGTAACATGTCTTTTATTATTTTGTTCACAATGCAGTGGCTGCAGACAAGAATGTCTTATTCAACAGATCTTGATGTAAGTCATGCTACTTAGAGGTCACAAAGTGTAATAGCACCGTTGTTATGATACTTTCTTATTGCTTTGGAATGGGTTAGTGATGTTCATCCAGTAACTGCTATAATTCCCTGTAAATATGTCCAATATAATGATGTATTCCATCGCATGATATTTAGCTCCAAGCCCAAGAAGTAATTACTGTTGTGGACTAGTTGCTGCCCTGATTGAGTAGAGGAATAATGCCCTGACTATGCCCCAGTTGACCTGGGTTCAGTAAGTGGCTCGGTAGGCAGGGAGGGATAGGTGTGTCTTTCCCTGGTTGGAGGGCATTTTCTGTTGATGTTCCCTTAGAAGAGTAGCTATTCAAAGAGGGGACCTGTCCTCAAACATAAAAGAGATGAACATGGAAGGTTGGGCTGAAAAGTTGATAGGGTAAATAAAGAACCCCCTCCCACAATGGAAGTGGAGATAGGTGAGCCCCCCAGGACACCCTTAGAATCCACGACTGGCTCCAGCAATACTGGTGCAAGTGCTGGGGGATAGGAGACAAGCCATAACAGCTTTACACTCCCATGATATACAATAAAGTGAAACGGTGCATGCAGCAGTTGCCATTACACAATACTAATATCAGGCACATTTGTGTTGTGGTTGCTTCTCCTAGGGGCTAATTATCATGAAAGGTAATCCCTTTTAAAGACAAAAATACAAGATAGCAGGAATTTCTAAGGTGATATGTTTTTTACAACCTTTGGATGTAACATTAAAATATTTCATGATTTAATTCATAAATATCAGAATGAATTACATAGGTGGGTTGCAGATATTTTGCCATCTAAATGTAATTTTACCTTCACCCAATAATGAACAGTTAGTAGTATGTTGTATCATTACAAGAGGCCCATCAACATTACAGGTGGTAAACAAAGTTCTTTGGATGGTACAATATTAAAGGGTTGTTTCCCATTTGGTCATTGTCTTGCCTGTAAGGTAACAATGACTAGCAAACAATTTTTATCAGGTATGATTGCTGTGGTTTACAATATCAACTGTTCAATTTCTTGTGATTTGGAATGTGTGATATATTTGGCCTCATGTTGCTGCTCTGCCTTTTATACTGGGAAGAATTCCTGACAATTCAAAACCAGTGTTTTGAACACTTAAGTGATATTAGGTGTCATAGGAAATCAAATTCACTTTATAAACATCAGTTAAAGCACCCCATAGCATAATTTAGATTTGTGAGTAGATATACTTGCCAATAAAAAACATTTTGGATTATTAAATTAAGGTCATTGTTTTCACCTGATCTTAATGAATTTTTATAGATTGAACATACATTTAATTGTGATTTATATAAATACTTTTTGAAATGTTTTAGTGAGATTAAATATGATATTCAGGATGTACATGTGTTGCACTTTACGTCTCTGCCAGTATCACTGTATTGAATGTATTTACTGGGATCCTGGATGTCACATGAACAAATTTGTACTAAAAAAGGCATTTACCAAAATTGGTTTATTTTATCTTGGCTGGTCTGGATTGCATTAAATGATTGTTGGCATAGATATAATTTAGAGAGGACTGGCTTGTTTTTATTTTTATCTTCAGTTGTTTAGTCATACACTTGTGGAACTGAATGTGTGTGGTCTGTGGATTTTGTTGATATAGTCTTCCTTTCACACATACCTAGTCATGTCAGTAGGCACACACTAACATTCACAGACACACTGTTGTGATATTACTGGACTGATTCAACATGACTTGTATCTTCCAGGATTTCTATCAATATATATGTTCTTCATTATGATCACTGCAGTAGTATTCTAAGCTATATGGGTTATATCCTCCATAGGATATAACAGCCATCCTGCTTCCAAAGCTTCAGAGCACCTTCCACATGCCCAAACCATTAGTCAGCTGAGCTGAGATGACTAAATGAAACAGGTTTGGGGTGTCAACCCTTCAGAGATGTCCTGCCACCAAAGTGAGCATTCTGCTGGCTTTTGAGGATCAGTGGTTGGCTTGTGTTGCTCTATTACATGGCAGATAAGTTCCCCTTTGGAAAAAAAACAAACATTCCCCATATTACCCCTTTGGAAAAAAAACAAACATTCCCTATATTATTTTTAAAGTTTAAACTTCCTTTCCTGTTTAGGAATATATGTGATTGTCATTTGACTTACCATACCTTTAAAAAAGGGATGCACTATTGTGTTTGAGAGTTTAAACGTTGGGTTAAACATTATAAAGCCATTTTTTCTGTAGAGAAGCTGTGTTAAAGTTACATTTTGGGGCTGGTAAAGTATATTAGAGTGTTTTTTTCTGTGTTTTTATTTGGAAAAGTTACTTTATACTGCATTAAAAATTTTACCGGTTTATGCTGCTTAGTTTCAATGGGCGAGAAGAACCACATTCGGTTTAACCATGGAACAAATGACCAGTCTCACAATTGGCCCATCTTTTAGCCATGAAGAGAAAAAGTTAACTATACAGCCTTTGCCAACACAGCAGGCTAACAAGTTGCCTCAGCCACAAGTGGGTGACTCTACTGTGGCCAAAGCTGGCTCCTTAAATCACTTATCTTTTTCCCCGGATCCCTCTGGTGTTGTCCATATAGCCCCTATTGATTGAGGTTTAGCAGTTTCCTCTAAGGCTGTTGGGGTCCCTTCAGTAGGCAAGGGAGATCCACTTTTGTTGGTGTTTGGAGAAGGGGCAGGGGGGTGCTGCTGCTTATTGAGAATGTTGTGCCCATCCCTGGGAAAACTGTTTTTGCCATTAACAATCCTGTTCGTCCAAACTTTCCTGGCAAAAAGAAACAGAAAACTAAACATATATCTCCTCCTGCTCAAGTTTCATTTTACAGTAGTAGCCTATTAAATCTGACTCAAAATCTTGTACAGGCTATTGGTCCTTCTTATTAGATGGTTTCTAGTAAAAGGAAAATGGATTCCTCTTTCCAAGAAGAGAATCAAGAGATTACATATGGAGAGGAATGTGACACGACAGATACAGTTTTTTTTCCTCCTCAGCTTCCAGAGCATCAGGGTACCTTCTATATACCCAACCATCCAGCATCTCAAACTGAGCTGTCTAAAAAGACAATTTTGGGTGCCAAGCCCCTCAGAGCTTTCTTGCCAGCAGTCAGCTTGTGCAGTTCCTTTGCTGGGCAGTAAATTCCCTCTGGGGAAAAAAATCCATTTTAAAAATGTGTGTGTTTCTACCTGCAGTTTTCCTGATAGTGAGCCAGCTGCCCCTAAAAAGGCAGGTTGGGTATATAAAGTTTCTTACTCTTTTATGTTTTATACACTAACTCCTTTATGTTTTTAAACACTCTTTCCAAACCTGACCTAGCAGCTATAGTTTTAGATAATCCTACTGCTGGCAAACATTTACTTACTTCCAGTCCTACTCTTTCAGATAAGAACGGGAAGATTATTGATAAGTCTGGGAAAAACTGCAACTTTGATTTTCAGAATTTTGAATTGTCAGGCTCACATATCATATGCCTGTTCTGACTAATTGTGTAAGCATGAGAAATGTTTTGTTTACAGTTTCTTTCACGTGAGAAAAAAAATTAAATTCTCCTTTGGATAGAGATTTAGTTTTGCCCCCTCTGCTCAGAGGAGATGAAAAAGTATGATGAAAGGGTAAACTGATACAAGGAATCTCTAAGATTCTTCAGCCTTCCTTTTCCAAATTTTCTAAGTGAATCTCTAACCTCTCATCCAGTTTTGTTGAAAAACAAAATAAAGTCTCAACAAAATACAGGAAAATTACTGGTCTCCCCTGCCAAAACCAAAGACAGTCCAACAAGTTAGAATGACTAGTTAAGGTACCTTGTCTCCCCCCAAATCCCCACTCTGGAAACCCCCCTTTCCTTCCTGAAAGTCTAAATTTCCACTTTTCTCTTTGGCAACAGATAGTTTCAAACAGATGGGTTCTGACGATCATTTATCAAGGTTACAGGTGGCAGTAGGAGGAAATTCCTCCTTTCTAGGGGTAATCCCTCATCCACCAGACCATATTCTTTTATTTCCACTAGTCCTTCATCATGGTATGTTCAAGGGAGTGATGGAACCAGTTCCTTCTTCCCAAACGGGAAAAGGTTTTTATTCAAGGATGTTTTAGTGCCAGGGAAAGAAAATGCTTAGAGACCAATTCTGGATCTTTTTTTCCTAAACTTGTCTCTGATAGTATCCAAGTTCAAAATGCTGTCACTTCACAAACTGATGCCTCTTCTTCCTCATTAAAGTTTCTTAGTTACACTAGATTTAAAAGATGCTTATCATCACATTCCTCTTCATCCAGACTTCAGGCATTTCTTAAGGTTTTGTGTGTCTGTATCATATTATCAGTTCTCTGAATTACCATTTGGACTATCCACTGCACCAAGAGAGTTCAAAGAGTGTCTAGCTCCAGTTATAGCTCATTGCAGGCTATAGGGTTTTCACATTTTCCATATTAAGATGACTTGCTTATCTTTGTAGAGTCTTTTTAAAATTGTTAGGAATCTCTCACTTGGATGAGAAATCTCTTACTCAAGCTGGAATTCCAAGAGAACATTCAAATGTCTGTTTTGACTCCTTCTC
Source organism: Protopterus annectens (assembly GCF_019279795.1). NCBI lineage: Eukaryota > Metazoa > Chordata > Ceratodontiformes > Protopteridae > Protopterus > Protopterus annectens. Next base: position 1,961,509,253 of record NC_056725.1, read on the forward strand.
TGGTTAAATAGTTAAAATACTTTTGGGGCAGCACAGTGGTGCAGTGGTTAACATTGTCACCTCACAACAATAGGTTCTCTGGTTCGATTCTCGGCTGGGGTGCCTTCTGTGTGGAGTTTGCATGTTCTCCTTGTTTTCATGTGAGTTTCCTCCCACATTCCAAAGACATGCATCTGGAGCATTTCTCCCCGGGCCTCCGCTGAAAACAGGCTCTGTGGAACCTAGTCGGACTTTCCCAGTCAACAAATGATAAATAAATAAATAAATAGCTTTTTATTCACAGGAACTATATAAATATATATATAAACCTATTTCTAAGGTTTTCAACTCAGACTTCAGTAACTATGAAAGTATACCTCAGTATTTTGGGTTTCATGGCATCTATGATTCTCATGATACCCCTGGCATGGCTCCACATGAGAAAGATACAATGGTGTCTGAAGTCTCTTTGGTCTTAGCACCAACATCCTTTGTCCTTTCCAGTCCCTGTGATGGGGTTTGCCAGAAGGGGAATCACTTGGTGGAGACAGCAAATATCATTTAATCCAGGTCTCCCTTTCTCCTTTCCTGTCCCAAAGCAGTCAGTCACCACAGACACCGCAGCCTATGCTCTGGGAGCATCGTCAAGAGGTATAAAAGTGCAAGGTGTATGGGACACCAAAGACAGATGCAAGCACTTAAATATAAAAGAGATACTTACCCTGATCAAGACACTCAACTCTCTGAATCATCTTTGGTCCCTGGTACCTTTTCAATTTGTTACAGACAATACCACAGTCATGTGGTACATCAACAAGCAAGGGAGAAGCAGATCATACTCTCTTTGCAGACTAGCCATGTTAGTGTAGGATATAGCTTTACAGCACAATTGTACTCTACAGGCACCCTACACTCCAGTAGAGAAAAAGTGTGTGGCAGACAAGTTGAGCAGGACAAGGTCAGACCCTTTTACATGAATAATAGATCAGGGAGCTTTTGAAGAGTTGATTAATCTGTGTGGTGTTCCTCAAATAGATCTTTTTCTCCTCTCTGAAGAATCATCTGGCAAGATTCTGCTACATGACTCCATGTAAGAAGGCCTAGAAGACAAATGCATTTTCCATTCCTTGGACAGGAGTATTTGAGTATGCTTTTCCATCCTTTCCACTGATATCCAGGGTACTTCTGAAGATTCCAAAGGAATTCCTAAAGATCAGTCCACCCTTCTTTTGGAAATGACCGTTGGCAATTAAAACAAGCTTCCTCACAAAATGGATGTACTCACACAAGATCAGAGGTGTTTGATACACCCCGACCCCAATCGACTTCAGTTGACAACCTGGATAATGGGGTCAGATTGGAATCATTGGATGGATTCTGATGAAGTCTATGGTGCAGCAGACGAAAGCACTAAATCGTATAGAGTTCTTGATGTGAATAAAAGACTGTTCATTTTTAAACTACACTGAGTGGACTGCTGTGGCTTTTGGAGTGCTTGGGAATCCTGTGCCTGGTGTTTTCCCTGTTACATTTTACTACTTATTCTTTTTGCTGATTGTATACATGAGTCCTGCTGCACCTCACTGTGGCCACAATCATGTGTTCTGGGCTTCAGAAGGAGCTGCTCAACATGTAGAGTAGTTTGGATTTTTGCACACCTGGACGAGCGTTTTAGCTTCAGCACAATATGTACACAGTGTTAATGAATCCCCAGGAATATAAATACTTAAAGTCTGAAAAATCTTCATGAGACAACAGTCATTAGTGACCTGCCAGAGACAGTATAGTTTTCAGATGATAAGCAATCAGAGAAAACAGGAAAAAGCTTCAACATTGTTGCAAGTTCAGTCTTCCTTCCTTAATTCTCACAGGTCCTTAAGATTCAACAAATGCAAATTATGAGCAATGCATAAAAAAAAAAAAAAACCAAAAAAAAAAAAAACAAAAGCAAACAACTGCCAATGCAATCTTAAAATTGCAAGAAAGTAATACAGTATATAGATTTATGCAAACACTCCACACAAGCACCATAAGGTTGACCACCACAGTATATATGAAGTCACTCGTTGTGATCTCTTTGATCACAGTTCTGAAATATGAAAGAGGAGAGATTTGTGATGTGTGCTTTGATAAGTAGCAGATGGTTTCCAGCAGATGACCAGTGATGAGGCCGGTGAGAGAATTTTTCTGAGGGCAGCCTTCTATAAGCAATTCCAACATACTGCTGCTACTATATTTTTCTGTCCCCATGCCTGATAACCATGTTACCCTACCATGAACACCCATACTTTCCCATTCTTTCCCCATCATCAACATGAGAGGATATCTTGGCAAGACCATCATCCATACAATCATATTTTTTCCATTTCTGTCCCTAATCTCATCTCCAACAGCTGATATGCACACTGAAGGACACAAGGGTCAGCACTGCTTTAATCTTTGAGTGTACATGTTCCAGTACATACCCCACAAAGGCTCTAAATATTTGTTTGTCTCCAGCCCATGCACTGCATGCAGTGCACTTCTGTCCAATAGGACCATCTCCTTACCCTGAGAATGGAAAAAACAATGTTGACCACCAGCTCCTATCCTCCCTTATGGGCTTCTCCAGCACATAGCTACATAATCAATCCCGGGGCATCTGGGTGACAATTATAGCTTTATATCTGTCTGTCTGTATCTCTCTCTCTCTCTCTCTCTGCATTATTGAATCATGTTTATGGTTGCTAGCAATTTGCTCAAGAGTTTCATCATTAAATAAATATTCAGTGTAACATTCTGTGGTTGGGTAGGCTATCTGAAACTGCATTTTTTCAGAGTGAAGTTACTGAGGTGGAAGAGGTACACCAGTGTTTATCATGGTAGTATGTTAGTCACAGTATTATGATGTTTGAAGCCTTAATTTTTAGATATTGCCAATCTTTCACAGTGAAGATTTACTGGAAAAGCTCACTTAGACTCTGCCATGGCTAGCTGTGATGGAAAGGTTTTATTTTTGCTTTCTTGTATTTTGTATTGTTTCATTTTCTTCTTTTATTTTGTATATTTTGATTTATTTTCTTTACACTGTGTTTTACTTGTATTCTGCATTTAATTGCATATTTAAATTAAGAAAGAGACCACAGCTGTGTCTCTTGTGAGTCACACAGAAATTAAGATACGTTTGTGTTTTTAAACTCAACTGTCTTTCTAGTTGCCTGCCCCTTATTTTATTTTGACCACAAATTTCCTTTCCTCTCTTCTTTCATTGGCAAGTGTGAGTAAGCAGAAAATTATCATTTTGTGAAATCACTCCCCTTCAGCTATTTACATTTATTTGTATTCCCACTGTATTTCATAGAGCCAAAATATAATGTGCCAACCCCATTTCAATCTATCTTGCTCTTTTAGAATTAGTGGCTTTCCACTTAGAAAGCTAAAGCTTAAATTACCCCTTCTTTCATATCTAACTGCTTTGTGCACACTGTAACTCTAAAGATATTAACCCTTTTTTTCCATCTTACCTTTAAAATATACATCTACTCCAAGACCACCAGTTACTGGAAAGCCCACATTCTGCGTCTCAATAGTCATATTGGGATTAGTGCATCTGTTTTGTTTTGGTGAGAGAAGGAGCATAGGGACATTATTTTCTGGAGACTGCTGATCATGGGAAAGCCTAATAACTGCTTCATAGTTGTCAGCTTAGAATTTGTGCTTACTTTGATCCTGGTGAGAGAAGGAGCTTAGGGACATTATTTTCTGGAGACTGCTGATTATAGGAAAACCTAATAACAGCTTTATAGTTGTCATTTTAGAATTTGTGCTTATTTTGCTCCTGGTGAGAGAAGGAGCAGAGTGCATTAATTCATGACTGTTTGCGATTGGGCAATAAGTGTCTGTGTTAGACCTTTCTGATTGGTCTGGTTACTGTTCAAGGCATCTACCAGGAAAAGGCTACAACAAGCCTATAGACCCTTGCAATATCTGGGACAAGACTGTTGATCAACAAATTGTCTGTGGCCTGCTTCTCATCTTGGGATTTGTGTTGCCCGTTTGATGATGGCTAGAGAAGAAGCAAAGGAACATTGTATCTCAACAGCATGAAACTGTGGTGAGAGTAGCATTAGTAGTAGCCAGGCAGTAGCCATTCAGGTGAGTCCCCTATTTGCATCATTCCTGACAATGCTAATTCCTTCTTTTCAGTAAGCACTGCTTGCTTTTCTGCTGTCTAACCTAACTTTAGAATATCTCCATAAATACTTCAACCATAAATCATCAATTCCTACTTATTTGTTTCCACTCAAGTGCTTGACAGTGCCCTGTATAGAAACAGACTCCTTGAGATGATTTTTTTCCAGTAAAAGCACCCATGAAATTTCACCAATACCTAGTTGCACACAGGACAACTAGTTTGCAGTGACAACCACTAATCCCAGAGCTGCAAGTCAGATACTCCTGAGTCCTGACATTACTTTATGTTCTCACTCCAACCAATTAATCAATAATAAAGGGTTGATGTGGGTATGAACTTTCCCACTATCTATGTTACCAGCTTGGTGGATATGGGCATCCTGAGGCAATGCAGAAATTCCTGCATGCTTACTGACAAACAGTTAATTCTCAACCAAATGGATATGGTATGTGTGAGATGTATTTATACAATGTCACTAGAGGCAAAGTTCTCACATAAAAGCTCTCCTAATGTCAATCAGGTTGTCATTAGCACACATGCTGCACTCATCACACACTGTTCAAAACAGACAGCTGATGCACTTAAATGTAACCTTCCTAAAACAAAAGACCTCCAAGACAAAGTACACATAACAAATAACCTCAGCAGACCCAATTGCACTCTTTCAAAACAACATCTACATCAACACATACAGCAACATATCATGGAGCCTCTACTTCTAAGCCCTAAGGAAAGCCACCACACAATCCAACATTCTGGTCATTGGAGACTCCATTGTAAGACACACTGATGTCCCTCTCACCTGGCTGAGTAAGGTGAAAGTCATGGTCAGTTGCTTATCAGAGGCCAGGATCCACCACATTATGCACATACTCAGGTCATTGCAACACAAGTACCAATATGACTCTGTCATAGTCCATGTGGGTGTAAATGACTTGAAATGTATGTCCCTAGGCTAAATGAAGAGAGACATAATGGAGCTCTTGGAAAATGTGTCTCAGGTCAGTATGAGCCTAGCATTCAGCAGCATTTTATCTTCTCCAAGGATGATGAGACAATACTAACAGAAGATGACTGACTAATAATCGGCTTAGTTTCTGGTGTCATTCAAAGGGGTGCAATATTTCTCAGGCTGGAAGGAGATGGTTAACAGACCACGCTGCTTTGCCAGGGATGGCCTGCACCTCTCCCCCTCTAGCCTTTCAAATATTTGCTAAAGCATTGCCCTCTTTTATAGACAATGCCAGACTGAAAGCACTGAAATAAAAACTAAGAAAATCTAAAGGCGTTACTGGTCAGTGCCAGGATTCTAAAAAAAAAAAAAAAAATCCACTTCCTACAAGCTCTCCTCACTCTAGAGAATGCTGATGTCTGTGCTGTCACTAAAACATGATTTAGAGCCCCTGAGAGCAAACTGGCAGTCCAAAGCTGTAACACCTTACACACATTTCGACCAGCTACTACACGGACAGGATAAAGGTGGCGGTGTCTTAATTTACATCAAAAATAAATATACCTCAAGGCTGGTTAAACAAGACAATGTATTTTAGCTTCTCTACATTCAACAGGGTGCTGGTGGAAATTGGGCTACTGTTGGCCGAAGAAGAAGAGGAGGGGGAAGGCATGCCCAAAGGCAGGAAGAGAGGAGGAAGGTTAGGAGTGTAGTACTGAGGGTAGGAACTTTGAATGTTGGCAGTATGACTGGTATAGGGAGAGAGCTAGCTGATATGATGGAGAGAAGGAAGGTTGATATATTGTGCATGCAAGAGACCAGATGGAAGGAAAGTAAGGCCAAGTGTATAGGAGATGGGTTCAAATTGTTCTATCATGGTGTGGATGGCAGAAGAAATGGGGTAGGGGTTATCCTAATGGAACAGTATGCCAAGAGTGTTTTGGAGGTGAAGAGAGTGTCTAATAGAGTGATGTTTATGAAGCTTGAAATTGATGGTGTAATGATGAATGTTGTTAGTGCATATGCTCCACAAGTTGGGTGTGCGATGGATGAGAAAGAAAAATTTTGCAGTGAGTTGGATGAAGTGGTGGTGAGTGTACCCAAGGGTGAGAGACTAGTGATTGGAGCGGACTTCAATGGGCATGTTGGTGAAGTGAACAGAGGGGATGAGGAAGTGATGGGTAGGTATGGTGTTAAGGAGAGGAATGCAGAAGGTCAGATGATTGTGGATTTTGCGAAAAGGATGGACATGGCTGTGGTAAATACGTATTTTAAGAAGAGGGAGGAGCATAGGGTGAAGTACAAGAGTGGAGGAAGATGCACACAGGTGGATTATATCCTATGTAGGAGGGCCAGTCTGAAGGAGATTGGAGACTGTAAAGTGGTGACTGGGGAAAGTGTAGTTAAGCAGCATAGAATGGTGGTCTGCAGGATGATGTTGGTGATCAAGAAGTGGAGGAGGAGTGTGAAAGCAGTGCCAAGGAATAAATGGTGGAAGTTAAAAAAGGGTGATTGTGAGGTGGAATTCAGGGAAGAGTTAAGACAGGCACTGGGAGGCAATGAAGAGTTACCGAATAGCTGGGTAACTACAGCAGAGCTAGTAAGGGAGACTGCTAGGAAGGTGCTTGGTGTGACATCTGGACAGAGGAAGGAGGACAAGGAGACATGGTGGTGGAATGAGGAAGTACAGGAGAGTATACAGAGGAAGAGGCTGGCGAAGAAGAAGTGGGATTGTCAAAGAGATGAAGAAAGTAGACATGTGTATAAGGAGATGAGGCGCATGGCAAAGAGAGAGGTTGTGAAGGCTAAGGATAAGGCATATAGAGAGTTGTATGAGAGATTGGACACTAAAGAGGGAGAAAAGGACTTGTACCGATTGGCTAGACAGGGAGAGAGCTGGGAAAGATGTGCAGCAGGTAAGGGTGATAAAGGACAGTGAGGGAAATGTACTCGCAAGTGAGGAGAGTGTGTTGAGTAGATGGAAAGAGTACTTTGAAGGGCTGATGAATGAAGAGAATGAGAGAGAGAGAGAAGGTTGGATGATGTGGGAATAGTGAATCAGGAAGTGAAGCAGATTAGTAAGGAAGAAGTAAGGACAGCTATGAAGAGGATGAAGAATGGAAAGGCTGTTGGCCCAGATGGCATACCAGTGGATGCATGGAGGTGCTTAGGAGAAATGGCAGTGGAATTTTTAACCAGATTGTTTAATGAAATTTTGGAAAGTCAGAGGATGCCTGAGGAGTGGAGAAAAAGTGTTTTGGTACCTATCTTTAAGAATAAGGGTGATGTGCAGAGCTGCAGTAACTACAGAGGGATAAAATTGATCAGTCACAGCTTGAAGTTATGGGAAAGAGTAGTGGAAGCTAGGTTAAGAAGGGAGGTGATGATTAGTGATCAGCAGTATAGTTTCATGCCAGGAAAGAGTACTACAGATGCAATATTTGCTCTGAGAGTGTTGTTGGAGAAATACAGAGAAGGTCCGAAGGAGTTGCATTGTGTCTTTGTGGACTTAGAGAAAGCATATGACAGGGTGCCTAGAGAGGAGTTGTGGTATTGTATGAGGAAGTCGGGACTGGCAGAGAAGTATGTAAGAGTGGTACAGGATATGTACAAGGGTAGTGTGACATTGGTGAGGACTGCGGTGGGAGTGACAGACACGTTTAAGGTGGAGGTGGGATTACATCAAGGATCAGCTCTAAGCCCTTTCTTATTTGCAGTGGTGATGGACAGGTTGACAAATGAGATTAGACAGGAGGCCCCATGGACTATGATGTTTGCAGATGACATTGTGATATGTAGTGAGAGTAGGGACCAGGTTGAGGAGACCCTGGAGAGGTGGAGATATGCTTAGAGAGGAGAGGAATAAAGGTCAACAGGGCTAAAACAGAATATATGTGTGTAAATGAGAGGGAGGGTAGAGGAATGGTGAGGATGCAATGAGTAGAGTTGGTAAAGGTGGATGAGTTTAAGTACTTGGGATCAACAGTTCAGAGTAATGGTGAGTGTGGAAGAGAGGTTAAGAAGAGAGTACAGGCAGGGTGGAATGGGTGGAGAAGAGTGTCAGGAGTGATTTATGACAGACGGGTACCAATAAGAATGAAAGGGAAGGTCTACAAGAGGGTAGTGAGACCAGCTATGTTGTATGGGTTGGAGACGGTAGCATTGTCGAAAAGGCAGGAGTCAGAGCTGGATGTGGCAGAGTTAAAGATGTTAAGATTTGCACTGGGTGTGACTAGGATTGACAGGATTAGGAATCAGTATATTAGAGGGTCAGCTCAGGTTGGACAGTTTGGAGACAAAGCAAGAGGCGAGATTGCGTTGGTTTAGACATGTGCTGAGGAGGGATGCTGGGTATATTGGGAAAAGGATGCTAAGGATGGAGCTACCAGGTAAGAGGAAAAGAGGAAGGCCTAAGATGAGGTTTATGGATGTGGTGAGAGAGGACATGCAGGTGGTTGGTGTGAAAGAACATGATGCAGAGGACAGGAAGAAATGGAAACAGATGATCCGCTGTGGCAACCCCTAACGGGAACAGCTGAAAGAAGATGATGATGATGATGATGATGACATTCAGATCTCCACATGCAAAATCCCATACCACTTCCTTGCAAAGCTATAGGTCCCCCTTTGTGACCCAGGAAACCCATAACATGTATTTAAAGTTATTGGAAATGCTCACCATCCAATCTAATATCATATTCATGGACAACTTTAATTACTTCACTATTAACTGGGAATCATATACAACACCAAATGTACAGACACAGAGATTCCTGGATTTTGTGAACAGAAATTCCCTAGACAAGATGGTCAATACACCAACCAGGGTGAAAATGTACTGGATCTGGTCCTCACTAATATGGGAGATTGCTTCACACCCCTAAGTTTAATGCCTTCTGTGGTAGGGCCAGACCACAAAATGGTCTCCTTTGAAGTGAAAATAAAACCTGGGACCCCTAGATGACCCTGGAATATTCAGGAAATACTAATGCTAACTTCCTGTTATTAAGTGATAACCGAGCAATATGTCAAGCCTCCATAAAACCGAAGAACACTGCTGCCTACACAGAACTGTTCACAGAAACCCTATACAAGCATATTAATAGCAGCATAGAGGCAGCTGTACCCACTAGGAAGAAGTACAGAACTGACTCAAAAAATAAGCCACCCTGATGGAATCACAACATCAGTAGGCTGTATAAGGAAGAAAACCATGGCAAATTTAGGAGGTGCAGCACCCAGCAGGATAAAAGCACTCTCATCAAACTAAACAAACAACTCAGAGGACAAATAAAGTCTACCAAAGCCAAATTTGATGTAAATTTCACCTCCCAGGTCAAGGATCACTGCAAGATATTCTTAAGCTATGTCTGCAATGTCAAAAGCATCACACAATTATGTGCAGAGCTCATTGTTAATGGAGCCACCTATACTGAGTCAGAAGATACAGCAAACCTACTAGCTAACAAATTCAGCTCCAACTTTACTCCCACAACCTTCCCTCAGGAAATACCAAATATCACTCTTAATGCTGTCTCTAAGGCCACAAACACTGTATCAGTGGGCCCAGAGAATATCCTAGGATGCTTCTAAATAGCATGAAGCATGACCTATCAGGTTCTCTGGAATTGCTATTTAACTGTACCTCCAAACAGGCTTCTTGTCTCAAGAATGGAGAACAGCAACAGTCATCCCTCTGCACAAAGGTGGGCCATCAACAGACCCTGAACTTCAAACCCATAAGTCTCACTAGTCTGATATGCAAAGTTGTGAAAAGAATTATCATGGAAATGATCAATATTGACATAAGAAACTTCCAGATATTGCACCCAACTCAATTTGGTTTCATCAAGAGCAGGTCATGCCTACTCAACCTGATGGACTTCTTTGAGAAGGTCACCAAAGCAATGGATGAAAGCAAATGGTTCACGCTGCCTACCTTGACCTGGCCAAGGCATTTACCACAATACCCCACTTGGGCATTGTTGAAAAACTCAAGAAGTTAGGTATAAACCCATATGTGACCCGGTGGATAGCCAGCTGGCTCACAGACAGGACCCAGGAAGTTAGAATTGGGGAGTCCACCTCTACAAAGAGGCCAGTCATATGTGGAGTCTCTCAGAGATCACTCCTGGGACCTCTCCTTTTTTGGAATTTACTTGTCTGAAGTCAAGGCCAATGTCAGTAGCCTCTGACTGACTAAATTTGCAGATGATTGCAAATTAGGAGCAATCATAGAATCCCCCACTAACACAAATGTTCTCCAGGAAGGGATGACACAGATAAATAACTAAGGTCAGAGCCATGGACTAAACCTTAATGCCAAGAAATACATAATAATATCTCTTTGGAAGTCATCCACCCCTGGTAACTATCAGACTGACGACACCCCCCCATAAGAGTTGATCACATAGTCAGGGAATTGTGGACACACATACAGTAATCTAACCTTTGACCATCACGTGTCTGCATTAGTGAGAAAATCATTCTATGCTGTGCAACTTATAAACAAAGATATGGCATCTAGATCCAAGAAAGTCATTGCTGCACTCTATTTGCATTCATCAGACCTATTGTTGAGCATGATGCTCCTTTGGTATGTACTTAACCAGGCACATTTAGCACTTGGAACATCCACAAAGATTTCTCACTAAAAGAATACACAGCGTATGTAACATGTCCTATTCCAAACACTTCGAGGCCCTATGCCTGTATTCTGCATTGTTGGTAGTTTTTGTTTATTTCCTTTTCTTCAAAAAAAAAATTATCCTTTGCTGCCTTATTGTTTATTTTTTTTCTGTGAGTATAGCTGTTGAGGGCAGATCTATGCCTGGCATACAAGGCATTGTTAGACCCCACTCTGATGGAACTCCTGCATATCCACAAAACAAGCAGCACCTGAATTACCCATTCTAAAAACTTAAACCTTGCCTGTGATATAAATAGGATCTGCTGGAGAGACACTCCCTTCTCTGAGACAGGCTCCCCACCCAGGTGTAAAAGAGTTACTCCCTGAACTTGGACAGTTGGATGGGGAACAAGAAGTTCATCCCTGTTTTTTGCACCTACGTCTCTAATGGACACAGGCAGCCTGTAATTGATTCCTCTCCTAGGCCTGTGCCTGTAAATGTTTCATCTCCCAAGTCCCTGCTTACACTTCTCAAGGGTACCAGAACTTGTCAGAGATTTTGAAGGGATTGCTAGACTTAAAAAGAAAATTGTGGTTCTTATCTTAGTAAACATCTATGAACCTATGAGCCTATAAGAGTTAAGATATTGTATGAAAATCATATCATTGACTTCAGATGGGGTTATAAGATGATATTCATCATTCCCACTGCCCTAGTGGCATTTTGGGTTATCTGCCAAGAAATAACCTGGTACTGGCCAGCTTTCAAAAGCTCGGACTGTCCACCATCCCTCTCTGTCTCTTCCTGTGACAACTGATTGGCTGAGCATATCCTGAGAGGCAAGCCTTCAGCTGTCACAGGAAGTGAGTGTTCAGTCTTTTACTGCCATCCAAAGAAGAAAGTCCTTCTACTCTTCACAGGATCAAGTACTGATTTCTCTGGTCTATATTACATAAATGAAGCATTAAAATGTCGAATCACCTTTGATCGACCCCTAGTTCTCGAAACTGCACAACATCGAACCTTCAAATCACTGATTTCTTTCCAAGGGAAGGAAATCGACGGTAGCCCAAACACACACACCACATTACAACAAACACTATTAAATTTGGCTGTTCATTGTTGTGCAGCTTTGAGAAATAGGGGTCGATCAAAGCTGAGTCAGCATTTTAATGCTTCGTTTATATAATATAGACCCGATTTCTCTGGCCTAATGCTCTAATAAGTGCTGTTTGAGGACCCCCTTCCTCTCATTTAGTATTAGATTTATTATTCTCTTTCTGTGTTTATGTTGGTTTAAAAATATTTATTTAAATGTTTTATTTCAGCCAGTGTTTACAGTAATTCCAATGGGAATTTTTGTAGCAGTGTTTATTTAGCTTCTATCTTTCACAAATGGTTGCATTTACTATTTCTGAGGAAACTTTCAGTATTTCTCTCAGAAGTGTATTGTGCAGTGTGTGGGTATGCTTTTAGACACTAGGGCTGTCTCATGCAGTCAGAACCACAAATTAATCATGTCTGTCTTTACTGTTGCTATTCTACTTTATTTGTATCTTTTGGCAGTAAAATATTTAAGAACTTGAATTTTTTTCTGCATTTATATATTATTTACTATATGTATAACTCTGCTTTATGTGTCTTTAACATTGGATCATGATGTTACTTCAAATGAAGGCATTTGAATGTACTGTAGAGATTTTACTCTCTCTGATAAAAATTAAATTGCTATTAAATGCTATTTTATGTAAGTTTAATGTAAAGTGTACTGCGGTGGTGGTGCTGCGGTAGTGTTATCGCCTCACAGTAAGACGTTGCCCTGTTTGATTCTCAGCTAGAGCGTCTTCTGTGTGGAGACATGCGTGAATGGGCGTACCTTTGTTCAAGGTTGCGCATCAGGGCTAGCAACTCAGCATGTAAAAATCTACTGCCAATAATAAGCGGACCGGAGTTCCACTGTGGCGACCACTAACCGGGAAAAAGCCGAAAGACACAACAACTTGGTTAAAGTGCGTGGAGCTAATTTTTAACACCGGATCTGATATTGTCAGTTTTCATTCATTCCTCAACATATGGGTTTGGATCTAATCCTCGGATCTGATTCACCACTTTTTACACCTCGTGGCCTACTGCAAACTCTTGCGCTCCTCCCTTACACGCAATGCTACAGTCCCCCTCCATACTTCAGCTCTCATTTGTCGCCTTCGTGTACTGACTTGGTCGCTGTCAGCTCTCAAGCATTATAGTGAGTTTCAAAAGTTTTTTAATTCTAATATCTTTTCTGGTACCTGTTCTTGTAAACTAGTATTCTTACCCCTATGTGTTTTTCTAACGTATGGTGATACCATCGTTGGTAATATTTTCTCATTATGTGTCCCTCTTTACCATCTCCAGTGATCTTTCATACTATTGTTGGTAGTTTTTATTTCTTTCCTTTTCTTCATTAAAAAAAAACTTATCCTTTGCTGCCTTATTGTTTTTTGTTTCTGTGAGTATGGCTGAAAAACTTTTAGGATTCAAAAAATACAAGGAGTGTGGGTACAAGATTCCCTTGTCTGACACCCATGACTCTTGTGTATTGTCTGGGCTCTGCCCATTTGGAAGTCCCTTGTGAAATTTGTAAATTATTTATTTATTTATTTCCAGTTTGATTACCGGGGAAGTCCACTGGGCCCATAGAGCCCGTTTTCAGTGGAGGCCCAGGGAGTAAAGCTCCATGAAACAGATTACAGTAAAGATAGCAGTCCAATAAAAATAAGAGTACAAGTACAAATACATATCAAATAATACAAAGTGTGAGCAATATTCCCCATAGTGAAAAAATATTGTGCAGATACATTTTAACAAATTCACACAGTTAAAGTCAAAATCTATTTACAATATTTACAGAGTGTGAGAGATCGTATGGGAATTAGCTATAGAAGGTTATAGCCAGCTATAAGGTGCTTAGGAACTCAGGAGGACACCCTCCAAGGGGCTTTTGTTAAAGAGTTCTAGGTAGAGAGAATGCAGTTACATTTCCATTTGGAGGAGAGGTAGGTGTAAAGCTGAGTTTTGAAGTTGTTTGTGTTTGAAATTGTCCTTAGTGTGGAGGGGAGAGAGTTCCATTTCTTACCTAAGGAGAAGGAAAGGAGAAGTTGTCCAGCAGGATGTTTAGGTTTGTGGACAGTAATTAAGTTTTGGTGTTCAGATCTGAGAGTTCTATTTGTGGTGTATGGGGGAAGGATGTTAGTTAGACCAGGGCCTTTGGTTGGATTAAATATTAGTCTATGTGCTGTAGTGAGCTGGAGGAAGTCCAGGTAATTTGTGAATTCTAACCAGTTGAGGGATTGGAGGGTAACACAGTGATGAGTGGAATGTTTGGCTTTGGTGGCAAATTTAGAAATTTTGTTATAACAGCTTTCAAGTTTGGAAGTGATACAAGAGGATAGGTTACTTAGTAGTGGGGTGCTGTACAGAAGGGAGGGAAGGAGGTAAGAGGAGGCCAGAGTATGACTGGTAGAAGTAGAGAGGAAGTGGTTGTTCCTGTATAGCATACCTAGTTTTTGGTGGGTTTTCTTTATATTTTGCTGAATATGGATGTTGAACTTGAGGTGTTCATCTATAGTTACACCGAGTAGTTTGGCAAAGAGAACAACTTCGATCAGAGAGTTGCTTTGGCTAAGGACTTGAAAATAATTTTTATCAAAAGAGAAAGATTTTGAGGGTGTGAATAGTAGTATTTTAGATTTGTTAGCATTGAGAGAAAGTGATTTTGGCACATCATATCTCAGTAGTTGAGAAGGCAGTCTGAGTTTTAGATAGGAGTTCAGGGAGGTTAAAGGCAGAGCAGACATGTGTAGAGTCATCTGCATATTGGATGACTTTGGCATTAGGAATAGCAGAGTGAAAGTTATTGATAAAGATATTAAACAGCATTGGTCCAAGGATGGACTCCTGTGATACTCCAGTAGGGGCGGGTAAGAAAGGTGAGGTGCCTTTTTTCCATTTCACAGCCTGAGATCTATCTGACAGATAGCTTGAGAACCAGGAAAGAGTGTTTTGGGAGATATTTTGGTTTGAGAGGTAACTTAGAAGGTGCTTATGGGAAACAGTATTGAATGTTTTAGAGAGATTTAGGAGCACTGTGGATACTAACTTCCCAGAATCTCGGGATTGATTGACAGTTTCTAAGAATGAGAGTAGAGCTGTTACGGTGCTATATCCTGGCCAGAAGCCATGTTGGGTAGGGGTAAGAAGTTGTTTTTAAGTCAGAAAAGGCATATATTGGAGGTGGATGGATTTTTCTAGGAGTTTGGAGATTGGAGAGAGAAGAGCTATAGGGCAGAAGTTTGAAATGTTAGTGTTTTTGCCTCCGTTGTGAGAGGAAGAATAAAGGCTGAATGCCAGAGTTTAGGGGCATAGGATTCCTTTATGGATCATTTATAGATCTATTAATTAGGATACTAACTGGGAGAGCTATACCATTGGCAGCAGACTTGAGAAAGGAATAGGGGATGTTGTCAGGTGCATTGGAGCAGGGTTTAAGTTTGGATAGAAGTCTTTTTATGTAGTTAGTGGAGACAGGTTTAAGCTCAAACATAGGGGGGAAATTATTTGGGGACTTAGATGAGGTGGAATGTAGGATAGATGGGTCATTTAATCCTGTGGCTTTAGTAGATAGGAAGAGGAAGTTGATTTTGAAGGGACTTCTCACAACTAGTTTTTCTGAATCACTGGCTGGAGCTCATACCTCCAAGGCAGGTCAGAAAATCTCAAGGAAATGACTTTTTGAACCAACTGGATCTTCCAGTACTTCTTCAGAACCAAGCAAATGCCAGCTCAGAAGGTTTGAAATGGTCAGATCTGAAGCCCGAATCCTTGGATCTGATAGCTTTGGACAGTAGGTCTACCTCTTTGGATCTGTTTTTTTCAGAGCAGTAAAGCTCCCCCAGACACATTATGTGTCCTGTCTGGACCAGTTTCCCTCTTGGCTACCTTCCCCCTTCTTAGAGAGTCACTAACACTGAAGATCTCCCACCTTAGCTTCTTCTTCCCATTCTTCCAGGAGTCTTACAAAGGTGGATGTGAATAAAATGAGGAGGAAGTTTCTGTCAGCACAGATACAGATTGGAGTTCTCCTGGCTCCTATCCCTTCAGTTCAGGAGAACTTTAACAGTGTTACTCCACCCATCCAGGCTCCTTCTCCAATGCATCCTTCAGTTTCATACCCCGCTTTCCAAGGCTATTTGTTTTGGATCTAAAGATGGTGGTGTCTTCAGTTCCGATCCCTTCTCTGAGTGGACTGACTCAGAAGGTATTGGAGCCAAATGACTCTCAGAGCCAAAGCGCAGTTGTCGGATTGGAGGTGTTGCCTCCGAAGCAGTTGGAGCATTCTCTGCTGCTTGGAGCTAGCATTGGGCAAATCAATTCTAAATTCTGTTTCAGGTGAACTACCTTTGGGTCAAATGGAAATGATTGTCCTGAAGCATGCCTTCTCAGCTTTATTGGCTTTGTTCTCCTTGTGGCATTCTGCCTTTGAAGTAGTAGAGAGAGAGAGTATTCTTTTCCAGAATTCAGGTAGTTCTTCCCACCTCAGATCTTCCACCTGGTTCCCAGATGTCTTTGTGCCATGAGTCTCATCATTCTACCATACAAGAACAGCCAGTACAAAGTCTCCAGGCCACCCAACAGGGTATCCTTATTTCTTCTCATACTTCCCTGGAGTAGTCCACTGAGAAAGTCCGTAGGAAGAGAAAGTGCAAGAGAAGGCATTTAGACTTCCCTCAGGAATCAATCACAGAAGATACTAATTTCAATGAAGGGGAAGGGTCACCAAGATCGCCACCTGATGAAATCTCCTTTGGAGACATTTGGAGATCCTTAAGCAAAGGTGTGGTTGGTCTACTGATAACCCTTCCACAAAGGAATCAATATTCCTGGAGTCATTTTGGGCTGACCTATCTACTTCCTGGGTGACTCTGCCTGACGATGAGCTGATTGAAAGGAACCCAATTCTGTTGAGCCAATCCCCAAGAGACCAAATCGGATCCTGATACCACCGAAGGGGAAAGAGTTTTGGGGCAAGGGAGTACCAGTAAATGCCATGGTCATAGCAGCAACCACAAATAAGGAACTCATGGAGCAGAGTTCATCTGTTAATCCCCCTAACAGGAAATCTAGGGCAATGGACAGATTTGGGAAGCATGTCTACACTTCAGTGACTTTCTCTCATAGATCACTGAACTATTTGGCACACTTTTCCAGACTACAGAGCTATTTGATTAAAGAGGTCTCCAAATCTTTCTTAGGAGCAGTAACTGCTGAGGTACAGACTTCTGTTGCATCACAGTTGGCTACCTTACAGTCCATTACTAATTCATCTATGAGGCTAATTTCACATGCAGCAGAATCTACCTGAAGGGTAGTGGATTCAGGCATTTCCATTAGGAGGCATGCCAGGATGTGCCTTGGTGATTTTGTGGAGCCATTCAAGTCCTCCTTCATCAATGCTCCTTTTGACAGAAGTTCATTGTTTGGCCCAAAAGTGAAGGATACACAGTCCAGGTGTGAACCAGATGGTAAGACTGTGTCTGCAGTGAGTGTGTGTTTTTTGACCTCCTCAAAGAACCTTTTCTAGAAATCAATGAAGTAGCCAGAAAATGTTGTTCAGAGAATCTCAGGGTCCTTTCCAAGATCCACAAGGAAATTGTTCCCCAGAAGCAGTGGGAGTACCCAAATGGAAGACTCCACCTGCTTGGCAGAGGAGACCTGCAGAACCATGGGTCTAGAGATTTTTTTTTCTGACAGACTGTATCAGTGCTCATGAAAGGAGGCCCAATTGTCCACATCTGGAGGCAGTCAGGGGTCATCTATCCCTGCACCAGAGAGGCTGGCTAGATATTACAAAAGATACCTGGGTGCAGAGGATTATTTCCAGAATTTAGATAATTCCCTTTTCCCTACCCCTTCCCTCAACACTAAACAAAATTCATGATGTTCCACCCATTCAGAGGAAAACAGCACTGTAGAAATAAAAAAAACTGCTAGAAAAAAGAGTCATCCAAGAAGTCTCCCCAGACCAGAAAGAGTCTGGAACTTACTCAAGATTCTTTTAATTGCCAAAGAAAACAGGGGACTGGTTCTTAGTATCTGAACAAATTGGCTCAGTAAACAAAGTTCCAGATGGTTACAGTTCAGTCCATTTTGCCCTTTCTGTGCAAGGATGACTGGATGTGCTCAATAGAGCTTCAGGATGTGTACTATCACATAAAAATGAACAATCAATCCAGGAGATACCTATGCTTCAGGCTGGAAGCCAAACATTACCAGTTCAGAGCACTGCCCTTTGCCCTCACTACAGCCCCCAGCATGTTCACCAACTGCATGTCAGTAGTTACAGTAGCTCAGTTGAGACTTCATGGATTCCAAGTGTTTTCTTACCTGGACAACTGGCCCATTACTGCTCTGACCAGGCATCTATTGATCAAAGTGAGTGATTGTGTATTCCAACTGTGCTCTTACCTAGGCATCACAATCAATCTCAACAAATTTCAACTGGAACCATCTCAAATACTAAAATTCATAGGAGCATTGTTTGACACTGTATTAATGACAGCCTCCCTTCCCCTGATAAGGGTACAAACTATAAGATTTCAAGTCAGAAAGATAATTCAAATCTCTTCACTGTCAGCCAGACTCATTCTACAGACATTAGGGTCAATGTCCGCTGCCATAATTCTAGTACAATTGGCAAGGTACCATATGTGAATTCTTCGATGGACCCTGGCAACTTAGTGGTCCATTCTTCACCAGCCTTTGTCCACCCAGATCAAAATAACTCAGGCATGTAAGGTTATCTCAGGTCATGGATTTGCTCGGATCAGATTTCATAAGGCCGTCCATTCATACTCCCTTAGCCTAAGGCCATAGTGACCATGGACACACCCCTATTTAAGTGGGGGGTGGGACTTCTTGGGAAAGACAGTCCAAGGCACCTAGTCCCCAGAATAGGCCAATATGCATATCAACGTACTAGAAATTAGAGCAGTTCTTTAAGTGCTGAAGGCCTTTAAAGCCTCCATCCCTTCAGGGAGTATTGTAATTCAGACAGGCAATATGGTAGTAGTCTGGTACATTAACAAACTAGGAGAAGCCAGATCTTTCCCTTTATGTCAAGAGGCTCTGAGAGTGTGGCATTGAGCAGTGTCATCCAATCGTTTCTTGATAGCAACTCACATTTTGGAAAAATTCAGTGTGAATGCAGACAAGTTGAGCAGATCCATTCTTTTATCTCATGAGTGGTCTCTGAATAGGAACATTGCAGAAAAGATATTTCACCAATGGGGCCAGCCATGCTGCAGCCTTTTTGCATCCCCCCTCAGCAACAAGTGCCACAGGTTCTTTGCCCTGATCCTCCCTCCAGGGAGTCACAGAGATGCTGTTCTCCACAGTTGGCCTCCAGGCCTCCTTTATGCTTATCTCCAACTCGTCTAACCCCCAAATTTCTTCAGAAAGCATGACTGAAGAATAAAGTTATCATCATTGTCCCTTACTGGCCTTGTCAGATTTGGTTCCCCTTCCTCTGGCCTCATCTAATTCATCCTGCATAGATCCTGGATCCAATTCCAGATCTTATTTCTCATCTGACAGACATGATTCATCTGGACAGTTTGGGCCTAAAGTTGACCACATGGTTTCCTCCAAATCCATTAATAGCTAGACAACCCATACTGTCCTCCCCTGTCCGTCACATCCTATTGTCTTTTCTCGAAGCTTCCACTAGGAAGATTTACAAAAGTAATTGGAAAAGATTTGTTATTTGAGCTCAACAAAAAGGCAGTGACCCCTATTCAGCACCAGTACTCAAAATTCTTGAATTTTGGCTACTGTTTTTAATAAAGGAGCTAGTTCTTCTACAGTTAAAGTACAATTGGCTATCTCTAATTTTCCTATTGAAGTTGACAATTCCTCCTTAGCTTCATTGTGACTATGTAAGGCATTTATTAATTAATTTATTTATTATTTATTGACATTTGTTGACTGGGAAAGTCCACTGGGTCAGGAACCCATTTTCAGTGGAGGCCTAGGGAGAAAAGTTCCACAGTTAATATGGTCAAATAAAAATATAGACACTTGACAAAATTGTTTAAAGTGTAAATATGCAAAAATTTAAAAAATTATATAAAAGTAGAATACATAGACAATTTAAAACTTATCAGTATATATCAGAACTTACATAAACTTAGATAACAGTTGGTAGTATAGTACAAAGCTTGAGTTGTTTCTTTTTGGCATTGCATGAAAAAAACATGGCAGTTCTTGCCGAACAGTTATAGTGGTAATAGAGCTGTGTTGCTGTCAGGGTAAAAGTTATTTTGAACTATGGAACTGAGTTAGAAATAAGTAGTGAAGGTTTTATGGTGGTTTGTTTGATTAGCATTGGCATTTGAGGTTATGTAGGAGGTAAGTTTTTAATGCTACTTTATATGTCTTTATACAATCTATGTGGGTAATATGGGAGGGTAGAGTTTCATTTTTTAGCAATGCTATGGGAGAAAAAGCATTGTCCAGCTCTTTTGTTGGGCTTGGTTACACTTAGTAGCAATTTGTTGGAGGACCTTAGGGTACGTGAAGGAATATACATTTGTAGTATTGATGAGAGTGCTAGCCAGGTATTTGGTTTATAAATTAGTTTATGGGCTAGCATTCGTTGGGTATAGCAAAGATAGTTTTGGAAATCCAACCAGTTCAATCCAGAGATTGCTTGGCAGTGGTGTGAGTGGTTATGCTTACTTTTGGCAAATTTTGCTATTTTATAGTAACAAGACTGAAGTTTATTGCTGAGGGATGAGTAAAGGTTAGTAAAGATGGCACTACCATAAAGTAGGGCAGGGATGAGTAAGGTAATTGCCAGTTTTGTTTTGGTGGTTTTGTCCATGTAAGTTTATGGTGATAAAGTTTGCCAAGTTTAAAGTGTGTTTTCTTTATTGCATTGAGAATCTGTGTTTCAAAGGTGAGTTTGTCATCAATTATAATGCCTAGTAGTTTGTCAGATTATACTATTTCTATTTCAGTTCTGTCTTTAGATAAAATTTTGAAGTCTATATCTGGTGCTTTTTAAGAGAATAATATAATTTTTTGGCATTTAGTAGCAGTTGTGAGTTGCTTAGTTATGATTCAATCTCTGTAAAAGCATTTTGAGTAACTGTGAGGAGGTCAGATAAATTGCTTGAAGTAGAGATTATTGTTGAATCGTCTGTGTATTGGTTAAGTTTACCTAGTTGAGAGACTTTGTGGAAGTCTTTAATAAAGATGTTGAAGAGTAATGGTCCCAGAATGGAACCCTGTGGGACTCCTATGTTGTTTGACAGATAATCAGATTGGACGTTATGCCACTTTACAAATTGTTGTCTATTGTTTAGGTATGATGTAAACCAGTTGAAGGATTAAAGGAATGTTTTTACTGAAAACCTCCTTTAAAGATCTTACTCCTCTGTGGGGTTTGAACCTAGGCTTACACTCTGACTCAGTCACCATTTGAACTAACTGCTAAATGTGAACTAAAGTTTTTAACTTGGAAAACAATATTTTTAGTAGCTATTACATCAGCTGTGAGAGTTTCAGAACTGCAACCTTTATCCTCTAAACCTACTTATTTGATTTTCCATAAAGAAAGAGTGTCCTTACAAACCAACTCATCTTTTTTCCTAAGTTGGTGTCAGGATCTAACATTAATCAATCCATCAACCTTCCAGTCTTCTTTCCAAATTTCTTCAGCAAAGGGGAATACATTTTGCATTTGTTGGATGTTCACAGGCAATTACGTTTCTATCTGCATAGAACTGATAAATTTCAGAAAGCCAGATCAATTATTTGTATCCTTTTCAAAATCGAGATTGGGTAAACCAGTTACCAAAATCACCTTAGCCAAGTGGCTAACTGATTTCATTACCTTTGTCTATAATAAATTAGGTCGGTACCTGTCAAAACCATTGAGACCTCATTCAACCAGATCCATGGCAACCTCTTCAGTATTTCTATCCAGATACTCCATGGATGATATTTGTGCTGTAGTCACTTGGGCTAACCCTCATACTTTTATTGCTCAATACAAAGTTGATCTGGTCTCTAGGGGAAGAGCAGCCCTTGGCTCAACAGTACTCAGGAATATCCTTTATTAGAGTCCACTTGGGATTCAAATAGCTGGGGGCTCTCTCCCACACAGTGAGGAATGAATATAAATTGACAACATCAGATAAAGAAATGATGTACTCACCATAATGTTCCATCTGTGTTGTCCATTTTCATTCTTCCTCAACTCCCCTCATTCTGTCCCCTACCTTTTGTGATTTATTCTGGAAGAACAAGAGAAAACTGAAGGACCCAATGTTTCTTTTTTTTGCTCCAGATAGTGGTTTCTCATATATACATGTTTGTCTAGGAATAAAGAGCAGCAAACATCTGAGACATGGAGAGGGACTGTAACATTGTAGGTAAGGGAGGAGCTTGAGAGTTTGCAGTAGGCTACAAGCTGTAAAACGTGGCCAAGTCAGATCTGAGAGTTGGATACGAACTGGCATGTTGAATAGTAATGAAAATGGAAAACAGTAGTAAACAATAGAAAAGCAGCAGAATGATTTAGAAAGAACGTCTGGAATTACCTGTAAAGTTTGTTAGCCAGGAGTGATTTTCTAAGCACATTTGTTGACTGCATGTGGTAATTTAACATTTTAAGATTAGCAACATAGTTTGTTGTGATGTACTATTATGCTACTTCAAGATTCAAGAACAGAAGTGTTTCCTAGCATTAGCAAGTGGATTTAGCTGTACTGCCTTAATGCTGTAACTACTGATAGCATAATACCACATAGAAAAAGCTGTGTAAAATTCTCTGAACTTGCCTGTGCTGTAAACTACTCCTCTGACTGATAGTCACAATTGTGTATAGAGAATTGCAGAAGCTGTGGTGCTACTAATTTTTATGAATGCCCTGCCTGAATGTATAATACTGTTCGCATGCTGTTATGTTAGCTGTGTTCCATATAGAATCCATGCACTGACTCTATGTACCTTACCAGGTCTTTCCACCCCACCTGTCCTTACCTCAAACGGCTCAAACTGTGCTGAAAAGAAACTATCATCCTGAAAACTAAAAGAAAAGCATTCTTGCATTATCCCTCATTAAGGAAAAGGACTATAAGGTCTATATCTTAAGTGTAACTGTTGTGTTAATAAATTGCTTGGCTGAACTGGGTCTACGGCTAGCCTAGGGTCCATAGTAAAAAATAGCTTAACAGTCTTAGACTCCCTAGTCAAGCTGCTGTAAGAAGTAATAACATAAGCATATTACAGCTCAAACAGCCTACATAACACGCTCATCCTGCTTACTTATTCTCACAGTTGCTAAAGAAATGACAAAATATCTGCACAAAATTAAGGTTAAAAGCTTGCTTACTCCCAAAAGTCACTAAAATTCTCTGGCTAAACTATTAACTTTGTTTAATACAATATTGAGTAAAACACAGCTCACTTTAAAAAGAACTGAGTAAAATTGAGTAAATTGCAGCTCACTTTAAAAAGAGCTGAGTAAAAGCACTGTAAAGTTGTATTCTTTAAGCCTGCATACTCACAGACCCTGGAAATCCTTGTAGCCTGGTGTAGCCCTACTCTGCTCACCCTCACTTCGCTTGGGCTTGCTCCACACCCCACTCTTCCCCCAAATTCCACCTACCCCCACTAGTGCTAAATTTTAGCCCAATAAACCACCCCCCATCCTACAACCTATCACAGCTAACCCACACCTCCATACACCACCCCTTCCTGCCAACAACCCTCTTAATTCTCCACCCACATTCCTTACAATTACTACACCTATCAAGATGAGACCAATTATGTTCCTTCCAGTTATATTGCTTGGGCTATATCTCGTCACCATCTATGAAAACCAGCCCTACCTCGGCTTTCACCACCTCGTATCTCATACCATCTCTGCTCCCACTTTGATTGAATCAGACCAACCCCTAGCTCACTACAAACCATTCTTCTCCACTTTTAGCAATCACCAACTAACTAGACCATGGTCCATCTCCCCCAAAACTAGATATTATCATAAAATAATAAGTAAAGCGCTGAAACTAATAATCACTGTACAAGTTACTCTTGTTCAATAATGCAGAAGCACTAGTTAGCAAACTACAACTTAACAAAAGTAAATCTATATTCACTGCCTGCATTTATATCCCCTCCAGGCAACAATTCAAATACCCTAGAAGACTTCCTCCAATGGCTTTCCAACACATATCCCCATGAAACTATGGTGTTAGGAGACTTTAATATTGACTGGAACAATTGTTCCTCTGAATCTCCTACCACCCATATAAACCTTCATGGCTATACCCAACTTGTATCCTCACCCACCAGAATAATTAAATCCAACTACAAAGGCAGTATCCTGGACTGGATTCTTATCAACAATCACCCAGACCTGTATAACACGGGTACCCTCCCAGATGATATAAGTGACCACCTACTCACTTACATCATTAAGCATAAAGTAGATAACCACTACCAATTGCTATATAAATCTATCAGAAACAACAAGAACTTTAACTCCACTGACTTTCAGAATGAACTCAGAGCATGTAATTGGGCCATACTTAAATAACTTCCACTAGATGATGTTGTAGCCTATTTTAATTCTAAATTCCTCTCCATTCTAGATTCCCACACTCCTATCCGCACCCACAGAGCCAAAACTAAGACCGCCCCCTGGCTCTCTGAAGTAACCCAAACCAAAATCATAGCAAGAAATAAAGTATGGGACAAATGGTGCACCTCCAAAAACCCACTTGACCATATTAAATTCCAACAACTAAGGAATGATACCAGGAAAGCCACATTGTTAGACAAAAAAAATTATGTCAACACCTTCAGAAAAAACACCAGCACAAACCTCAACAATTTTGGGCAGGTATAAACAAACTACTCCATCCCCACCCCCTCAGCTTGTGACCTTAAAACTCCAGAGGAAACTGCAAACATCATTAACAATTTTTTTTTTACCAAAACCATCCAGTCACTAGCTAGCCAACTACCCCCCACCAGCTCCTTTCAGAATTCCTCCACAACCACTACCCCACTCCCTTTCACCTTCCAACCTGAATCTACATCAACCATCTGATCTGTAATTAACAAACTAAAGCCCACTACCCTAGCAGCTGATCTCCTCCCACCAGAATATTTACAAAAAGGGGCATATGCCATTGCATACCCTGTCTTGATCATAATAAACTGCACCTTGACTGAAGTCACTATCCCCTCTCTCTGGAAGGTTTCCCATGTCATTCCCCTTCATAAAGGAGGGAATTCTTTAGACCTCTCAAACTTCCGACCAATAGCCATACTATCACCACTGGCCAAAATTATGGAAAAATGTGTTCACAACCAATTAATGCACTATCTCACCCAAAATAAACTACTGGACAACTCTCAGCATGGTTGTAGGCCACACTACAGCACCACATCACCCATCCTATCCTTCTCTAACTCTATCAACATCAACCGAAACAATAACAAACTTACCTCAGCTCTCTTCCAAGATCTCTCTAAGGCCTTTGATATGGTCACTCACCAACTGCTTTTCCATACCCTGAAGGAACTGTCACTGAACAGTAGCTCTATTAAATGGTTCCAACCTTACCTGTCTGATAGACAACAAGCAGTTTTATGGCAGGATATCCTATCAACACATCTACCCATTACTCTAGAAGTCCCCCAAGGCTCCATACTAGGACCACTACTCTTCTCAGTCTTCATCAATGACCTACCCACCATCACTCCCAAGGCCACCTGCATCCAATATGCGGACGACTCTACTTTAATATGTACCACCTCCTGCCCTCAACTGAGCTTATGACCCTAACCCAGAATGCTTTCTATGATGTAGAAAAATGGTTTGCAAACCATTAGCATCTATTAAACCCCAAGAAAACTAAACTGCTCATCTTTTCCCCCACCTGCAAATCCTCCTCACCATTCTTTACTATAAGTTCCAACAATGGCACAATTATATCCCAGATACTCACACAAAACTCCTGGGTGTCACAGTTGATAACACCCTAAAATATGATATCCATGTCAATCAAACCATCAAATCTGTCAACAAAAAAATGGTCTCCCTATACAGGATCAAACCTTTCCTCACTCCTTTTGCAAGAACCACTATCACTCGGTCCCACCTACTATCTACCCTCCTCTATGCCTCCCCCTCTTCACTAACCTGAATCAAGCCACCCTTACTAAACTTGCTAGCTGTTACAACCATATTGCTAGATTTGCTACAGGTGCTACCTCTAGGACCCACCATTGTAACAACCTAACTCAACTAGGATGGCTGGAGTGGCCCAGTCTTCTCCGATGTAACCAACTGATAATAACCCACAAAGTCCTGTACCAACCCGAAAAAACACCACCACTAAATAAGATCATCAAACCATACAGCAACCTGAGGTCACTAGTCTCTGCTGACAAACTGCTGGTACAAACAACTAAGAGCATAAATGTGGCTGGGGACTCTCTATTCGCCAACTCAGTAGGCAAAACTTGGAATATGCTACCTGCCAAACTTACTCACCAATCCTCCTTATTCCAGTTCAAAAAAAGCCTCAAACTACACTTCCAACAGCATTGGCAATGTCCCTGCTTAAACCCCGACTAATCACCACCCACTGATCCTGCAAACCCTCCTGAAGCATTTCAATCATATACTCTAATAAGTGTATGAATTCTTGAAGGGACTTAGCCCATAACTGCGTGTATTATTGTCTGAAAATGAAGCAGTATGATTCTGATTCTGTCTATGTTTTATCTATGTTTGTAACCCTACTGAATACTGCAATGATACTTATCTCTAAATGTTTCTATTGTTCCTAATGTAATTGTACCCTGCTTACTGGAGCTTTTCTTCCCGGGCCCCTGCTGAAAATGGACATATATCCAATTGGACTTTCCCGGTAAACAAATGTAAAATAAAATAATAATAAAAAACACAGATGGAATGTCATGATGAGTACATTACATCTTTTTTTGGCATGTTGGTTATTTTGATGTTTGTACTGTGTGTACAATAAATTCTTTAACTTCTATTAGTTGTAAAAGAATTCTGAACATGTTTCAAACTTTTTGTTTTGTGGTAATAGCATAGTTTGATGGGGTTTTGCCTATTTTCATCTGATTCAACACATGGGTTATCAGATCCGACCAGATCTGGCATCGGCACCAACTCTGAAGCTTCTTTTGGTTCCAGGGCCCTGACTCCTCCCCTACTCATACATACCTGTACTCTACCCTAATACCTCAGATCTCGTTTGCTGCTGAAGACTTCAGATTTGTTCTTGAGGGCTCATCTCTTGGCATGTATCCTTTGTTGATTTCACACCTTTTCATTCTTTCCTACTGAGAGTTTTATACTCTCTAGTATTTCATTAAACAGTGTTCTTCTATATAAGATTAGATTACTGTATTAGTTAGTTAGCTAGGTAGTTATAGTAGCTTGATTAGGCTAGTATGACCATTTAGATATATAGTAAGTTAGCAGTAATTTTTTGAGTGTTGCTGCTGTTAGTTCTTTATGTATCGCAGTGGTAATTTTTGTAATTGATGTAGTTACTGTAATTGTTGTTGTTGTAATTGTCAGGAGTCTGAATACTTACTAGAGTGTCTTTACAATGTCAGACTCTCAAGGTTTTAAGAAATTCTCTCAATGCGGGCACAAGTTGCCCCCCCCGAAATCCCCATTTGCTATATGTATACTGTCTGGTGGATGCCCATTTGGATTCAAATTGCCCATCTTGTGCTTCATTCAGTGCCAGAGCTCTTCAGACAAGAAGAGAGGAAACCCATAGTTAAAGGGTTACTCCCCCCACAGACATGAACTTTAAATTCTGTAGGCTCTACTTTTGCTGCCAGTATTTCTCTGGCCTTCATGTTGGATAAATCTCAGGCCAAGGAGAAGTCTAAGGAGAAAAAAAAAAAAGGAGAAAGAAAAAGAGAAAGAAGGGATAAGCCTGACAAAAGTGAGAAATCTTTATTGGAAGTATCCAGGAACTATTTTCTAGATCTGAAGGTACAGATTGGATCGGATCTGAAATCAATTCAGAGGTCAGAATCAGCAGATTCTTGGCTCTGATCCTCTTTTCCTTGGCCCTGGTTTTCAACAGAACTGGTGAGTCCAAGGCTCCCTGATTCTCCAAGAAAGGAGATACTCTAGACCACCCCTGGTGGCCTCTTCCTCTTGGTTGTTCCGAAGCCTTACTTCACAGGATGTCAACAGGATAATGAGGAAGTTTCTCAAGACACAGATCCAGCTGGGGTTCTCTCAGTACCATCCACTGGGAATGTACTGGGCACTGATCCAACATAACCCCCCGTTATTTCTCTGGTAGGGGTCCACTTCATTGGAACCAGCCTCACTGACTTTGTCCTGCACTGAGGTGCCTTTGTTGGCATCTACAGTCACAGTTACTTTGACAGCATCCCTATCTCTCATGACATGGATGCATTTCGATCAGTGAGAGTCTTGAAGACATATTGGTGCCAGTGCTCAATGGGATGGGCCAAGACAGATGTTATCAAAGCCACTCTACCTCTCAGGGCCTTGGCCCTCAACAACTCTGATCTGAGATCTGCTTCAGAGTCAAGGTGCATCAGTGCCAAGAGATCTCCTTCGTCCATGGATAGAGGTAGGTTCCCAGATCTGATTGCATCTTCACCCTTCAAGGCTTTCCATAGCTAAGACTAAGGAGAAGGCCCTACCCAGTTGGTCATTTCCTCACAAACCCCAGTAGGTTTCTGCCTCTTCCTTCCATCTTCATGTCAGACAAGGACAATTGGAACCTCAAGCTTCTCAGATCCCATGCTATATCAGCTCCCAGTATGATTCGGAAACTTCTAATCTTCCAACAGAAACAGTTCACAAGAAACAGACATGCAAATGGAAGCACATAGACTCCTCTCCAGAGTCCTTCATGGAAGACACTGATATGTATGAAGTTGAAGGATCTCGCCACTTGCCCTCAAAAGATATCACCTTTGGTGAGATCCTTGAATTGATGAAGCAGAGAGGTGGATGGTCCACCCAGGATCCTTCACCCGGTAAATCAGAGTTCTTGGAAGCTGTTTGTTCAGGCCTAATATCATCCTGGTTGGTACCACCCATTGACCCCCTCATTAATCTTATGACTTAACAGGCATGGAAGGACCCTGATGTAGTGAACCTCATCCCTAAGAAAGGAGATAGAATTTTGGCAGCTCTGAAAGACAGTAAACATTGGAGCAAAGGTCATCCAGTAGATGATATTATGGTGGCAGCAGCCACAAAAAAGGAATTATCTGAGGAAAGCTCCTCTGTCCATCCCTCTAACAGAAAATCTATGGTGATGGACAGGTTCAGGAAATGGAGTTATGCCTCAGTGACTTTTGCTGCCAGATCGCTGAATTATTTGGCTAATGTTACTAGGTTCCAGAAGGAATTTACTAAAAATCTCTCCAAATCCCTTTCAGGTATCTTACCTGCAGATGTTCAGAAGAAGGTGGACTCCCAGTTATCTACCCTACAGTCAATCTCCAACATAACCATGTGACTGCTCTCTAATGCAGCTGATGGCACTGCCAGGGCAGTAGGCACTGGCATCATCATTCTCTGTCATGTCTGGATGCACCTTTGTGACTTCACAGAAAGCTTTAAAACATCCTTTGTAAATGCTGCCTATGATGGGTCGACACTCTTCAGACCCAGAGTTAAAGACACTCTTACCAGGAGTCAACATAATGACAAGACTGTCTCTGCAGTGGGAATCCACTTTTTCACTCCACAGAGATCCTTGTGGTTCTGAAAATCACAGAGTTCTTTCCATGTCTGTCCTGGTGCTAGACCTCCTTGTGTTAGAAGCAGAGGTAATTCAAACGGATATCACCCTAGAGGCAGAGGCTGACCCCACAACCAGTGCTTCTGTGATTGCTTTTAAGAGAAGCCGTGTCAGCATCCCTACATGATTACCTGACTGCTACAATCTGGAGGCAGTCAAGAAGCACTTTTCTTTTCACTGGCAAAATGTAACTACAGATTCATGTGTGCTAAAGATGATATCCAGAGGCTACTTGAGTGCATTTCCCATATGTCTGTGGTAAAAGGAAAGTCCCCAGTGTTTCACCCAGTCAGTATGAACCAGCAACAGTAGAAGTTTCAAAACTACTAGAAAAAAGTCATCCATCTGGTCCCCCAATACCAGTTAGAATCCAAAGTCTACTTGGGGTTCTTTTTAGAGCCAAAGAAGACAGGAAGTCTCAAACCCATTTTGGATCTCAGTCATCTAAATCAGTTTATAAAACCAACAAAATTCCAGATGGTCATGATTCTGTCCATACTGCCTCTGCTGAGGAAGAACAACTGGGTGTGCTCAATACATCTCCAGGATGCTTACTATCACATGAAGATAGAGTGTCACTCCAGTGAATTCCTCAGTTTCCAGCTGGGAGCCAATCACTATCAGTTCAGAGCCCTGCCTTTTGGTCTCACCGTAGCCTTCAGGGTGTTCACCAAGATAATGGCAGTGGTGACAGTGCACTTGCAGCTGTTAAGAATTCAAGTTTTCCCTTACCTTGATAATTTGATTAGCTCCTAAGTGCTACCTCTGAGCATCTGTTGCTACAGCACCTGGATCTTGTATTTTGATTGTTACTGAATAAAGGAATTACAGTAAATTTTCCCAAGTGTCATCTGACACCAACTCAATGAATAAAATTTAGAGGATGCCACTTCATTCCAATCTACAGATCGCCAGCCTTTCCCAGTACAGGTTTTTATCCTTATGCCTAGTGACCATACGAGTGCTTCATCATACTTCACCTCCAGTGAGATTGATCTTATGCCTCTTATGTCTAATGGCATCCATGATTCTGATGGCTCCACTAGCCAGATACTACATGAGAGTGCTTCAGTGGACCCTAGCAGTACTATGGTCTCAGAACATTCACCCATTACATGCAGATTCATCTCACTCAGATTTGCAGATGTCATATTGCCTGGTGGAGTACATTCTTTTCAGTAACCGAGGGTCACCTTTTCCATATGGGCTCTCTAGCAGTGAGAGTAACCACAGACACCCCCTTTTGGGGCGGTCATTTAGAAGGGATGATAGTCCAAGATGCATGGTCACCAATAGAGGCCAGTCTTCACATCAATATCGTGGAAATGAGGGTGGCCCTCCTAGCTTTGCAGACATTCCAGGATCACCTCCCGAGGGGTGTGATTTCCATACGGACAAACAAATATGGTGGTGGTATGGTACATCAAAAGACAGGGGGAAGCCATTCCTACCCACTGTGTCGACAGGCCATGAAAGTTTGGCAATGGGTGATGTTTTCATACCGCTTTCTAATACCAATGCACATCCTGGGATCATCCAGTGTTTTAGCAGACAGATTGAGCAGGGTTTTTTGACATCTCTTAAATGGTGCTTCAATCCAACAGGGGTATCTTTGATTTTCCATCATTAGGGCCAGCCTTGCTTTAACCTTTTTACCTCATATCTCAACCACAAATGTAGTAGTTACTTCACCCTGATCCCTCCACAGGGCCAATAATTGAGGGATAGTCAATTCCACAATTGGCTCCTGGGCCTCTGTATGCCTTTCCTCCCTTACCTCTAATGAACACGTTCATACAGAAAGCCAGACAATGCAAGGCCAGGGTTATCCTCATTGCCCCTTTCTGACTGGAGTCCCTCTTCTGGACTAGAAGTCTATGAAATTAACTTTATGGTTTCTCCAGTTTTGACCATAGCCAGAGATGTCAGGTTCCCCACTATGGTTGTCAGGATCATATTGGCTTCTCAGTAGCCAGCCACAGAAAAGGTATACCACAGTAAATGGAAAAGGTTCTCTATCTGGGCAGTCTGCAGATCATTGGACCCCTTTTCAGCACAAGTTCTGTCCATATTAGAATTTTTATTTGAACTTTTTGACAAGGGTTCTTGTTATTCCACCATCAAAGTTCTGATGTCAGATATCTCAAAACTTCCACATTGGCCATAATGATCTTAAGGTTTCTAAAGATTTTTTGTGAGGGACCTTTCTTTTATGACCTCCCATCAGGGACCCAGATTTCCCACTGGATATTACAAGTATGCTTCAGATTCTAACTTAACCCTGTTTGATTCTGTGGCCATTCTAGATTTAACATTTTTGACCCGGAAAACAATTTTCTGGTGACAATTTAATCAGCCAGGTGGATTTTGGAATTACAGGCACTTTCATGCAAACCTCCCAATCTGTTTTCTTTCACAAAGACAGAGTTCCTCTGAGAACTAATGCATCCTTTCTCCCTAAAGTGGCATCTGAGACAAACTTAAATCAGTCAATAAATTTACCTGTATTTTTCCACAGACAATTAGAAATTAATATGTTTTACATATGTTGAATGCACTTTGTCAGGTCAAGTTTATCTTCATAGAATGAAGCAAGCAATTCAGGAAATCCAATCAGTTGTTAATTGCTTTTTCAAAGCCAAAATTAGATAAATGTGTTACCAAAGATACCCTTTCAAGATGGTCATCACACTCATTTTGTTTGCCTATAACAAAAATAATTTGGCTTTACAATCTAAGCCTAAGGCTCATTCCATTAGAGTAATATCTGCTTCAGTAACCTTTTCTAGAAGACTTCCCATTGATAACATTTGTGCTACAGTGACTTGGTCCACAGTCCATACTTTTGTGTCTCATTAAAAATTGGATGTACAATCCAGATCAGGGTCTTCTTTTGGCTCCACCATCCTCAGAAATGTCCTTCCTTGATACAACCCAGAGTGACAGCTCAGGAATATGTCCCATGTGTTCAATCAGATAAAAATAGACAAAACTGGATACAAAAGTTATGTACTTCCATAATGAAAGATCCAGGTTGTCTGATTTTCATCTAGTTCAACCTCCCTCCCTCCTTGCCCCTTTCCTAAATTGACACATATGACTTTGGGATGACCAGGAGACTTACGAATGAACTCCCTGTCTGTGAATAGTTCTGATTGTTGTCTTGTCTTTCCCTCTTTATTTTAGTTGCAACCATATTTACACAGTAGTACAGCAGTCCCCAACCACCAGGCCGCAGATTGGTACCGGGCTGTGGATCATTTGGTACTAGGCCGTCAGGCATCTAGTGAAACAAAAAAGTGAATGTGTGCATGTATGTGTTTATGTGTCTGTCTACATGTGTGAGTGAATGTGAGCATGAAAGCAGAATGTGTGTGTGTGTGTGTGTGTGTGTGTGTGTGTGTGTGTGTGTGTGTGTGTGTGTGTGTGTGTGTGTGAAAGAAACAGAGACTTTGTGTGGATTAGAGAGAGTGAAAAGTGAGATCAATCGAGCCATTATTTTATACTCGCTAACAAGAGTAAAATAAAAGTCAAAGAAACTGAAAAAAAGTGCGTGTATGAATGTTTCTGTTTGCATTTGTGAGTGAATGCGTGCATGAAAGTAGAAGAATCCATGTGTGTGTGTGTGTGTGTGTGTGTGTGTGTGTGTGTGTGTGTGTGTGTATGTTTCTGTCTGCATGTGTGAGTGAATGCATGAATGAAAACAAGAGAGACTGTGTGTGTGAGAGAGATCAAGAGAGAGTGAGAACGATTTTGTATGAGTGAATGCGTGCATGAATGCAAAAGAGACTGTGTGTGTGTGTGTGTGTGTGTGTGTGTGTGTGTGTGTGTGTGTGTGTGTGTGTGTGTGTGTGTGAGGGAGAGAGAGACAGAGAGACAGAGTGAAGAGTGAGAGTGATCCCTGGCAGCAGCAATGAGGTTTGCGTACCTCTCGACCATACCACTCAACCCCTCCTACAATAAATCTGGATCATACCTCTCAACCTTTTAAAGCAAGAAATCTGTTCAAAGTCAAAAATAATGGGGGGATAACAGCCCAAAAATAGAGACACTTAAGTACTGTTCTTACAAACTTAGAAAGTAGATAGAAATACAGGTTTTGCATTAGCATGTATTTTCTGAATGGTATGAAGTCTGAAACTCAACTGTCATTATTTTCTGACTTCAAACCTCAATGATCTGTCAGTGATTTGCCAGAAAACAACAATTTTTTGAGAATCAGACCAAAAATATGAGGAAAAATCTGGGTATTCTGCGAAAATCTGTACACTTGAGAGGTATACTGGACAGAGCCAAATAATAGGGACAGATTTTAAATATTGCTCTTATAAACCTAGAAAGTCAATAAGGTTACCAATAGATTTACCTACCTCTCGATCATAGTAGATCAGTGTTATGCTGCTAAGCAGAATGCACACTTTTTTTTGTAATTATTGCCAACTATCTTTTTAGTGTACTTTGGAACTTTTCTCCCTGGGTCTTG
Source organism: Protopterus annectens (assembly GCF_019279795.1). Taxonomy (NCBI): domain Eukaryota; kingdom Metazoa; phylum Chordata; order Ceratodontiformes; family Protopteridae; genus Protopterus; species Protopterus annectens. The sequence continues at coordinate 1,961,543,376 of NC_056725.1, forward strand.
GCTGAAAATGGACTTCTAGTCCAGCCAGGCCTCCACAGTAAACAAATGCCAAATAAATAAATAAATATTATGCACTTTATTATGCGCATGCAATGGTTGGTCTGTGGAAAATTGTCTTACATGAAACTGGTCCTTTGTGCAAAAATGGTTGGAGACCACTGCAGTAGTAGATCATTTTGTGTTGGATGAGGGCAAACTCGATCCAAGGTATTAGGGTGGACTACAGGAAATTATGGGTAGGGGATGTAGATCAGTGTGTGTGATATACCTTTAAAGAAGCTATCCAGTGAGTCAGCACAGGCATGTAAGTACTGAGCACGTGCAAGTAAGAGTACCATTTTGAGTGAGCAGCCAGATTGTGAGCATGCAAGTATGTAGGCAGTCAGTCAATCAGTTAGTTAGATAGTTCGTTTAAAGTTTAATGTTCCTGCCATCCATCCTGATGTCTTTATATACAATAAACTACTTAAATGAACACCCAAGCCTCAACGTCTTCTTAATGCACATAAGAAGAGCAACATGGTGTCTGAATGGGATCCAGAGTTACAGCCATGAGGCAACCGGTTAAAGTTGGAGGAATATACAGGAGTGGATCATGCCTACTGCTCAAACGGCTTGCAAAACAGTTCAGAAACAAATCTATGGTACTAAAACTTACTTAAATGATTTATTTTGCTATAAATATAAAACATAGCACTCAGAATGCTCAAAATGAATTTCTTATTAAACGAAATGTCTGAAACTTCTACCTATTGATAAAAATGTTCGAAATAATTACGAAAATGTTTAAAAAATATCTAAATCGCATAAAATGTATAAACAAAGGAAAAACGACCGCAGTTTTTCACAATGCGCTACTTTTTTTGTATTAACTAAAGCTTTTCAAAATATCCGAAGTGTGCAAAGTGTTTGCAAGTGTGTGCAATATTACAGTGCAGTTATTTCGCAAAGTAAAGTTGTTTCAAAGCATATTTCACAGAGTACAGTTATTTCAAAGCATATTTCACAGAGTACATTGTTTAGAAGAGTTTATTGTGCATTTGAATATTATTACAAGTACCTGGTGTGTGTGACTGTTCACACATAATTACAAGGGCCATTCTGCTTTGTGTTATACTATAATCTGCGGGCATGGCAGAAGGGTTTCACAGACCTGCATAAATGTGTTTGCTAACAATATTGCAGAAAACTGGAGAGTGTTTGAGGAGGAATATGATATTTTCATGCAGGCTGCTTTCTCTGACAAAGCCACACATACAAAGGCATTTATTCTGCTTAATTTAGCTGGTTTAAAGGCCATTGAAAGGGCATTCATATGTGTATGCGCCTGCTGTGTTTTCAGGGGAGGGGGAATAACTCCATATAGTGGTACTGGCTGAAACAAGGTAAGATCCCCAGTGCTTAAAATGTAAATTTAGAGAAATGTGTAACCCCCAAATGAATATTACAATGGAAAGGCATTTATTTTACACAAGGGAGCAAAAGCTGGTGAAACTTTTTCAGCATATGTAACTGACTTGAAAAATTAGGCTAAAATGTACAGATTTGGTGATTTGAGAGATGAGTTGATAAAAGTGTGGTTTTAATAATGACACAGTGTGAAAGTTTTTGCTTCGAGACTGTGATTTGATGTTAAATAAGGCCATTGAGATTTGTCAGATAAATGAGCTTACAGAAAAGCACAAAAGTATGCTTACAAATGAGAATAGCTGTAGAAAGCACAGTGACAAAGCTCATGTTGATAGTATGCAGCACGTTGTTAAAAGAAACAGGCCCAAGCACATGGCAGATACTGCAGGTCCTGTAACAGTCCCTGGGAAACCCCACGAGTCATTCCAGCAAATTCCAGAGCATACTCAGTAAAGCAAAAAGGGTTCTTGATTACCTCCACTTCTAATGCCAACTATAAAGCAGTATCAAATTTTATTGTCAACTGTAGTAATTGTGGTGGAAATCATGCACTCAAAAACAAAAAGTGCTTAGCTTTTGGTCAGCAGTGTCATTCTTGCAGTAAGTAGAATCATTTCAAAATGTTTTGTAAATCAATTAAGGTAAATTCTTTTATTAAAAGAAGGCATTCCAAGAGGGGAGTTGATCAATTAGAAAGCTGTGACTCTACTTTTTATGTTGATGGTGTGTCTGTGCTGAAACAGTTAATGCAGTAGATTTGTGGGCAAAGGATGAGATCTTTTGTACTGTTTGGATTAATGAGAGTCCCACAGAGCTCAAAGTAGACACCGACTCAAAGTGCAGTGTTATGTCAGCAGAAACATTTGCTAGTGTAAAAGCTGCAGAACAACTTGATTTGACAAAGTGTGCAAAGCTTGTTGCTTATGGTGATGAAGAGATTCAAACCGAAGGCTCAGTAGTGCTTTCATGTTATTCTGCTGTGAACAACTCTGGCTTGCAATTTTTCATAGTCAAGAGACACATGCAGTCATTATTAGGCTTCAGAGACTATTTGAAAATGGGACTGCTTTCACTTAATAAAGAAGTTGACCATGTAAGCCTGAATGGCAACAGCTCAAATTTATCCCAAACTATTGTTTCTGAGTATGCTATTTTTGCAGACAAACTAGGGAAACTACCAGTCGTGTACTCCATGAAGTAAGACCCAGAGGTCAGCCCAGTTGTCAGACCAGAACAGAAAGTTACAGTAGCTATAAAGAACAGAGTCAAAGCTGAGCTAGACAAAATGGTGCAGCTAGGAGTAATTTGTCCAGTAGAATAACCTACTGAATGGGTATCCTCCATGGTAGTAGCTCATGAGAAAAGCTCAGATGATATCAGAATATGTATTGATCCAAGAGATCTGAACAAAGTATTAAAAAGACCTCCAATGTGCACAGTCAAAGAGGTTGCTACCCTCTTGCCAAACACCACTGTTTTTTCTGTCTTAGATGCAAAGAGTTTATTTTGGCAAATTTTGCTTGACCAGAAATCTTCATTGTTAACCACATTCGGTATGCCATTTGGAAGATACAGATTTCTGAGAATGCCATTTGGAATAAATTCTGCCAGTGAAGTCTTTCAGCGTGCGATAGAGCAAATTGTTTTTGGCTATCCCTGTGCTATTATAGTAGATGATATTCTAGTAGGAGGCAATGGTGAAGTTGAACATGGCAGAAACCTCAAGAAAGTTCTGGAAAGAGTGAGTCAAGTGAACCTTAAGCTGAATCCTTAGAAGTGCAAGTTCAAGCTACGAGAAGTTACATATATTGGTCACTTGTTTACCAGTTTAGGTATATGACCAGATCCTTCAAAGCAAACAGCAATTCTCGAGATACCAGTTCCAGACAATGTCCAAGGCCTACAACATTTTCTTGGCGTGGTCAACTATCTAGACAAGTTCATTCCAGATTTAAGCCAGCTTTCAGCATCACTCAGAGTGCTGAGATGCAAAGATGTAATTTGCTCATGGTCAGAATAGCACCAAAGAGTATTTGATGCCCTGAAACAGAAAATTGTCAACCCACCAACTCTCAGCTACTATGATGTTCACAGACCAGTTACCCTTTCCTGTGATGCTTCTAAATTTGGTCTAGGTGCAGTCATTCTTCAAGAGGGTAGACCAGTAGCCTCTGCATCAAGAACTCTCACCCAGACCAATTTGCAGTATACCTAGATTGAGAAAGAGCTCTTAGCAATTGTGTTTGCATGTTTGAAGTTCCATGATGATATTTATAGTTGACCTATCCAGACTGAAACTGACCACTAACCTCTTGTTACTATTTTGAGAAAGCCCTATACATACAGTTTGAGCTAGACTGCAACGTATGATGCTCAAATTGCAGAAATGCAGTTTCACTGTTGTTTACACAAAAGCCAAACTTCTTTATCTTACTGATACCTTATCCAGATCACCCAGAAAAAATACAGAACAGCATAACAATGAGCAACTTGATTTTGAGGTCATGGAAGTGAGAACATTTTCTTCCACGTCTTGATGAGCACAGAACTCACTAGTGGTGGCTGATGACTTCAAATCAAAGGGGGGCTTGCAGGAGACAGCTGAATGGGTGGGGTCAATGGGAAGGGTGTGGGCAACTAGAAAGGGGAGGAGCTATGCTCAAAAACTGTAACTTTAATTAAATACGCTGCTCTGGGTGCCAAACCGTCATTATGAGAGTCCAATCAAGACAAAATGAAGTGCAGAAGAAAAAATATATATTTAAATGCATTGGCTGCACAACAGCTTACTTAATATCTAGATGGAAACAAAAAGGTTGTGAGGCATGAAAAAATAAATTACTTTTTAAATACATTACTGGAATGCCAGTCAAAATCAAGTATAAGAAAAACAAGCAGCACTCAACTCAAACCACTTCTCCTTGCACTGCACTTTTAATTATAATTTATATTCAGCTTTATTTAAGTACCAAGTAACATGCTGAAAGTAGCCATCGCTGTGATACCCCCACTTGTAAAAATGTTTCTTATCCAAAAAAGACCTGCTGCCTGACAACAACTATCTACTTGGGGAAAACATGATCAAAGTAAAAAAATGAAAAGCAAACAAGAAACAAGCTCAAGATACATTGCTTAAAGGATTACTGTACAGGTAACGGACCACACATGATAGATTGGCATTCAGTTTGGTTTACAGGTAAAGCCTGCAAAGATGACTGCAAGTCTCCAACAAATGTAATGAGCATCTTAAAATAATGTAATCCTGTCATTTATTTCAAATACTGTCATATGCATTTCAATACCCAGGCTTATACATTATCTAGTTATGTAAGTATTCTCTGCATGGCAACAATAGAAAGGCTTTCAATGTTGGCAGTTCTTTAACAGTATGCTTATTAAAGCTTACTTGCATCTTACAATCTCAGACAAGCTTACCTGATGGCCATTAAAGCATTGCTACTTAAACACTGAGCAACAGGCACTTTCTGAGTAATAATAAGCATAAATCAACAGTATAAAAATATGACAGAAACCAGAACATTCTGCAAAATCAAGGACAGAATAAAAGTAGCACTTGTGTCTACCTTGGATGGGGGGATACTCTGCACATTTACACTGCATAACTGCTCCTTGCCTTGCTTGGACACATCCAGAGTCACTACATGGAGGAGTGGGGTGCAACAAGTATGTCACAATTTGAAATGTCTCTGGCTGACTATGATGGCCCTGACACATTTGTCATACTTCTCAACCTCAGAACAAGAAATATGGACAGAGCCATACATAGAAGTGGGACAAAGGCCCAAAAATAAGGGCAATTTTTAAATATTGCTCTTATAAACTTAGAAAGATAATAGAATAGTAGGTCTTGCATTAGTATGAATTTTCTGAAAGATATGAAATCTGAAACTCAAATGTCTGTCATTATTTTCTAACTTCAGTCTTTAACGATTTGCCACTAATTTGCCAAAAAAATAAAATTTTATGAAAAATGGACCAAAAATGTGATGCAAAAACATAAAATAGCCACACAATACAGCTGGGAACCTGTCAAAGAAGGGACCCTTTTTAATATTAGTACTGCTAACTTGAGCAGCTGACAAAATAAAAGAATGTGCATGCATTTCTGAAATAAAAGTAATCTATAACTCTGATTATTACAGTTATTTCCTAATTGTATGTCCTCCACGTTTTCTTCCAAAATTGCCATTTTGCAGTGGGATTATTAGGGGAGAGCAACATTTTGAGCCAAAATTGGGGACATTTGAGAGGTTTGGATATGCCTAATTCTATAAAGCAATTTATTTGTACGTACCTCTCAACCTGCTAATGCAGGAAATCTGGACAAGGCCAAATATACTGGGGGAACATATAAACAGCACTATAAATTGTTCTATAAACTGAGACAATTGATAGAATAACAGGTCTTACTTTAGCATGCATTTTTCTGAAGGTTATGAAGTCTGAAACTCAGTGTCTGTCATTATTTAGTGACTTAATTCCTAAATTATTTGCCAGAAAAACACACATTTTATGAGGAACAAACCAAAAATAAGAAGCAAAAATCTATTCATTCTGTGAAAATTTTCACAGTTGAGAGGTATAGTTCAGCTGGGGCTGTCTTTGAGTTTTCCCCCCTTCCCCCTCAAAAAATCCTGGTCAAATGGAGCTTCCCCCCTGCAGCCATTCCAATGAACCATTAGTTGGCTATTTCACCCCATTTTCCATAAACACTAATGTGCATACTGCTTTACTTCTACGATGATTTGGACTTCATTTTAAAGTTTTATTTTGCATTTTACAGCACAAAACACTAAGACATCTGCTAAATGAAGCAATGCAATCTCACAATGAAAACAGACTTAGCATTAAAACTTCTCTGCTCTTGAAACTCACATTCATTGAAACAGCATTGAAATCCACATTCAAAGAAAATACATTTTGCCAGTGGCATATAAAGATTAACTTTGGGCTGTTCTCAAATCATAGGCCCCTTGCACATAAAACATACATGTGGTCTTTGATACACCTTCTTGATTGTATTAAATTATATTCCTTGTACAATATAGTACAGTTGTTAGAGGGCATTTTAAATTTGTTTTGAACATTTTTCCAGTAAACAATGAAACAAAATGCATACACCAGTAATGACAAAATTGCCCAATTCAGAACATTTTTCCAGTAAACAATGAAACAAAATGCATGCACCAATAATGACAACACTGCCCAATTCTGAACATTTCTATCATAAAAGTCTACTCGAACTTCTACAGTCCACCAGTATCAGTAAATATGTACAATCTCTGAAGAAGTAAAAGTCATCTAAATAATTCCACATTAAAGAAATCTGTAACTAATGAAGAGGTTGCTGCTAGCAAACAACTTTATATTTCATTGTTTCATCTACAAATAAAGTGCCTGTTGCCCTTGAGGAATAAATTGCCTAAGTTGCATTAAAAAAATGATAAGCTAGTAATATTGCAATAGGGAATAGATGGCAAACTGATAACAGGTTCATAGTTACTAGGTATCTTCACCAAAAAGGACTACAGCATCTATCCCCTTTACAATACAGTATAGTATCATCAATGTATCTATTTACTGTGGGAGTAGAACCCACAGTCTTCTGCATCAAAAGCAAGTGCACTACCTATTGTGCTATTATTAATGCAAGTTTCACCTAAAACGCGATCTCCTAGTGTTTTTGTGCCCTAAAAAGCTATTTTTTGCTGCATACTGTACTTATATCTCTGATTTGCACTTTTAAAGTCATTTTAGTCATTTGTGTGTCGTAATTATCTGTTTAACTGTTGTAGGCTACACACTCAAGTGCGCTAGCCTGTTCTGAGCATTTAAAGTGTTTTTAGATAAGTTACTGTATTTTTTGACAAAAAAGAAAAAAATATATTCTTGTTTCCCACCTTTTCTAAGCTAGTCTAGTCCAGTTTTCAGGTCTTGCTGAATTCAGGGCTGTTGTACAAGTTCCTGTGTTGCCCATACCTTACTTGGACAGAAGGAAGTTTCTCTGTTCACTGTGAGAGAGGGAGCTTTGAGCAGCCCATCTGTCTCTGGAGGAGTGGTCTCAGCCCAGAAACTAGTAGTTTATTGGCCATTTTGGGCTAATTTCTCTTTCATGTCCCTGCTTTAAAACCCACATTTGCACAGTTTTGAGCTTGTATACAACTCAGCAAAGCTCCTCGTGGTGTCTTGCAGAGTCCTACAAGCAGCAGAGTGACAAAAGAGTGACTTTGGATTGAGTAAGTATTATTTCTCTGCATTTTTTTCTGTTAACTGCTAATTTCACTTAAAATGCGATCTCCTAGTGTTTTTGTGCCCTAAAAAGCATTTTTTTGCTGCATAGTGTACTTAAATCTCTGATTTGTAATGTTAAAGTAGTTTTAGTTGTTTTTGTGTTGTAATCATCTGTTTAACTGTTGCAGGCTACACACTCAAGTGTGCTAGCCTGTTCTGATCATTTAAAGTGTTTTTAGAGTAAGTTACTGTATTTTTTGACATAAAAAGAAAAACAACCAACCAAATATTCTTGTTTCCTGCCTTTTCTAAGCTAGTCTAGTCCAGTTTTCAGGTTCTGCTGAATTCAGGGCTGTGGTATAAGTTCCTGTGTTGCCCATACCTTACTTGGATAGAAGGAAGTTTCTCTGTTCACTGTGAGAGAGGGAGCTTTGAGCAGCCTATCTGTCCCTGGAGGAGTGTTCTCAGCCCAGAAACTAGTAGTTTATTGGCCATTTTGGGCTAATTTCTTTCGCTTTCATCTCCCTACTTTAAAACCCGCATTTGTGCAGTTTTGTGCTTGTATACAACTCAGCAAAGCTCCTCGTGGTGTCCTGCAGAGTCCTACAAGCAGCAGAGTGACAAAAGAGTGACTTTGAATTGATTAAGTATTATTTCTTTGCATTTTTTTCTGTTGACTGCTAATTTCACCTAAAACGCGATCTCCTAGTGTTTTTGTCCCCTAAAAAGCTTTTTTTTGCCGCATAGTGTACTTATATCTCTGATTTGCACTTTTAAAGTCATTTTAGTCATTTTTGTGTTGTAATTATCTGTTTAACTGTTGTAGGCTACACACTCAAGTGTGCTAGCCTGTTCTGTGCATTTAAAGTGTTTTTAGAGTAAGTTACTGTATTTTTTGACAAAAAAAGAAAAAAAAAATATTCTTGTTTCCCACCTTTTCTAAGATAGTCTAGTCCAGTTTTCAGGTTCTGCTGAATTCAGGGCTGTGGTACAAGTTCCTGTGTTGCCCATACCTTACTTGGATAGAAGGAAGTTTTTCTGTTCACTGTGAGAGAGGGAGCTTTAAGCAGCCTATCTGTCCCTGGAGGAGTGGTCTCAGCCCAGAAACTTGTAGTTTGTTGGACATTTTGGGCTAATTTCTATCTCTTTCATCTCCCTGCTTTAAAACCTGCATTTCCGCAGTTTTGTGCATTTTTGCGATTAGCTAGGGTTAAACTATTCCCGCCTACATGAAGTCTGCTCTTCAGTTTTTCCTTTGGAACTAGTCAAACTCTCTAATTAAGCACTCAAACCTTCCTTTTACAGTCCAGCACTTGCTCTAATCTCCCAGTAAGCACTAATAAATGCTAGCACTGCACCCCCCCCCATACTATACAGAAGTATAAGGCTACCTATTCGTACCAACCGGACAATCCGTAAAACAGTTCATTTATCCATTCAGGCATGTCAAAAGGGCAGTTTCAGGTGTACTCTCCAGTCCAGCTGGTGAATCTGGGCATCTTGAGGCAATGTTACAATTGCCTCATGTACACAGACAACCCTCTCCTCCTTCCAACAAATACAAATGTATGTTAGAGATGCAACTATACAGCCAAACTGGAGGCCAAGCTCCCTCAACCCAAGACTGGCACTGTCAGTCAGGAGGAGAAGGGAAACACTTGCACCACGCTACCAGTCTCACATATTCCAGTCATATCTGCACCAGCAAACAACACACATAAATACACAAAAACATACTCGGAGGCTCTAAATAAAAATCTGCCAAAGCAGCAGAGATCTCCAAAGCAGACATCCAAGCAACTTCCACCCCCCAACAACAACCATGTATCACAAACTTCACAAAGTCTGTGTGCCACGCAATCACAGCCCTTAAGGCTAACTAATACACCCAATACACTAGTAATAGGAGAATCTATTGTCAGCAACACTGATGTCCCCCTCACTATACTAAACAAGGAGAAGGTTACTATAAGCTGCCTGTCGGGTGCCAGGATCCACCACATAACACAAGCACTCAGGTCACTCTATAACAAGTACAAATATGACTCTGTCATTGTCCATGTTGGTGTGAACGACCTGAGATGTACCTCCCTGGACTACATGAAAAGAGACATAGAGGAGCTCTCTGATCATGTAGCCCAGGCAGGTATGACCCTGACCCTGAGTAGCATCTTGCCCTCACCAAGAATGATGTCACAGTATAAAGATAAAATGATCAATTTTAACAATTGGCTAAGCTATTGGTGTCATTCAAAGGGGATCCAGTGTCTGTCAGCCTGGGATGATATGATCGACAAGCCACGTTGCTTCACCAGAGACGGCTTGCACCTGTTGCCCTTAGGCTTTCGAATACTGGCCAAGGCTCTTGCCACCCCTATAGTGCCTTTTTTAGGCAAGGCTCAAAAGACAAACCCACCTCCATAAACAACACAAGAAACCAAAAACTGAGGGTAATGCTACTCAATGCCAGAAGTCTAAACCTCAAAATGCACGCACTCGAGGCACTCCTCAGTATGGAAAAAATTGATATCTGTGCAGTAACAGAAACCTAGTTCAAGGCTCCAGAGAGCACCCCAGCACTACCAAGCTGTAACTCATACCATACCTTTCGGCCCCAGAACCCGCACCGAAATACAAAAGACGGGGGTGTATCCATTTTCATCAAGGATACCCACACCTCCAGGCTAGTGGCACAGCAGGAGGCCTCGGAGACCATCCATGTGCAACTAACAGTGGGCAAAGCTGCTTTTCAGATTGTAGCTTGCTACAGATCACCCACCTTGTCTCAGGATCCCCACTCAGCATTCCTGAAAACATTGGAAAATATGAAGGTCCTACCAAACACCATGATATTGGGTGATTTCAACTACCCAAACATTGACTGGGAAAACTACTCAAGTACAAACTCCTTTGCCCAATGCTTCCTAAACTTTATAAACTCAAATGCCCTGGAACAACTGGTCACCACTCCCAAAAGAGATGACAACATATTGGACCTAATCATCACCAACATGGGGGATCAATGTTCCACACCAGAGGTAAACCCCTCGCTGGTAAGCCCAGACCATAAACTAATCACACTGGACATCCACATCCCAACCCCACCCCCAGACAAGGAAACCACTGTGAAAAACATTTCAAAAGCAAACTTCACACTTCTCAAGACCGAGGTGGAAAGTTTCAAAGCCTCCTTGCTAAAGGATAATGCTGCCCAAACCACAGAATCCTTTACAAATGCATTCTATGAGCACCTACAGGAATGCATGGATTGAGCCACCCCAAGTAAAACCAAGACTCACTCTTCCAAAAAGAGGAAACCAGTCTGGTGGACCCTGGCCATAAATAAGCTATTCAACAGAAGGAGGAAAGTATTACATGATAGAACAAAATCCCAAAAAGGGAAGGCATCCCTGATCAGTACTAGCAAGAAACTACGATCCCTCATAAAATCATCCAAGGCCAGCTTCGAAAGAAAGATTGCCAAAGACTCTAAAGATAATCACAAAGCCTTCTTTAGCTATGTAAATAATCTAGATGGCAACTCTTAGATCTGCTCTGAGCTAGTGCATAATGGCAAAAAATACACTGAACCAACTGACATTGCCAACATCCTGGCTGACAGGTTCAGTGCAAACTTTACCCTCCCTCACCCCCAAAAGGGGCCGTTTCCATCCTAGAAGAATGTAGAGCCCTAGACATCACAGACACACAGGTGAAAACAGCCCTCTCCAAAACCAAAAACACAGCATCAATGGGACCGGATGGTATCCCAGGCTGCGTCTTATCCAAGCTCCAAAATGAACTAAACCCTTACCTAAATTCACTGTTCAAACTCAGCCTTACCACAGGCTATGTACCCAAAGAATGGCGTACAGCAACAGTTATCCCGCTCCACAAAGGTAGTGCCACAACGATCCTGGGAACTATCGCCCTATAAGGCAGATCTTGCCTCCTAAACCTAGTTGACTTCTTTGAAATGGTTACCAAGGCCATAGATGAGGGAAAGGTAGTCCACACAGCCTACCTGGACCTCGCAAAGGCCTTCAACACCATTCCCCACTCTGGCATTATAGATAAGCTTACCAGCTTGAACATTAACCCCCATGTCATGAGATGGGTTGCCAACTGGCTCATGGATAGAACTCACATCGTCAGAGTTGCGGGTGCCATGTCTGACTCTAAACTGGTTACAAGTGGCATCCCACAGGGCTCAGTCCTGGGATCCCTCCTGTTCGGTATATACTTCTCTGAGGTACAGGCAAGCATGGGAGGACTATGGCTGACCAAGTTCACAGATGATTGCAAACTGGGGGCCATAACCGACTCTCCGGCTGACATGGACATCCTCCAGAAGGGTCTCACAGAGTAGAACACCTGGTGTCAGAACCATGGCCTCAAGCTAAATGCCAAAAAGTGCATAGTCATCCCCTTTGGGAAAAACAAAGTGCCCACGAACGACCACATAGGTGGTAATCCACTAGGTACGGAAGATGTAATTAGGGATCTGGGGACCCAAGTACATAGCAACCTCTCCTTTGATAATCACATTGCCAAAGTGGTTAGAAAATCTTTCTATGTAGCCCACCTAATCACGAAAGGGTTCACATCTAGATCAAGAGAGGTCATTGTGCCCCTCTACTCATCGCTCATCAGGCCCATAATAGAGTACAATGCCCCATCTGGGATGTACCTTACTCGACACCTGCAACAGCTGGAAAGACCACAGAAGTACCTCACCAAGAGGATCGTGGGCCTCAAACAGATGCCCTATGCAGCTTGACTAAAGAAACTCCAGCTCTACTTGTTGCTTACCACCTACTCAGAGGTGATCTCTGCCTGAAGTACAAGGCCATGTCTAACCCGGAATTAATGGACATGCTCTACCTCAAGAAAACCAAATCTCTTAGAGCCACACGGTCCAGGGATTTAAACCTCAGCACAACAATAAATAGGACATGCTGGAGGGATAGATTCCTATCCCAGAGGCTTCTCTTACTCTGGAATATAATCCCAATCTATGTTAGGCAAAGCCCCTCACTGACTCTCTTCAAGAAAAATCTTGATGAGTGGATGGGAAATCATAATTTACCCCTGGGATCACTTCAATGGCCCTGCTGGACAGAGGCTCAGGAAGCTAATCTAAAAGGGAGGTGAAAGCCATCACTTTCTGGCTAGGCTTATAAATGCCCTTGGGCAGATAGCCTAGTACTTACCTATGAACAAGAAATCTGGAAAAAGACAAAAGTTGGGGGGGTGGCAAAAGACTAAAAAACAGGGACACATTTTAAACATTGCTTGTATAATGTTGAAAAGTTATTAGAATAAAATGATGTACCACCATACATTTCATTGCCAAGTATTGAACCCAGGACCCTGTGCAAAACAGTCAGAGCAACATACCACTATGCCAAATCATCTTTGTTATGAAAAAAAGGAAGACTGAAACTTAAATAGCTATCATTTAGTGAATTCAGTTCTCACCATAGCTGTCAACATCTTAGCACAAAACACCTGAACAAAGCCAATAATGGGGGAATACAGCCCCCAAACATATTCAGTGAGTTCAGTTATCACCATAGCTCTCAACCTTGGCACAAAAAAACCTGGACAAAGCCAATAATGGGGGAATACAGTCCAAAAAATAGGGACAAATATCCATTGAGGACACCAGAACAAACCCACGGAGGGCATGCAGACTCTACACAAAAGGCACCCCAGCCAAGAGTCATACCAGATAGCCTGTAGCAGTCAAGCAACAATGCTACCACTGCACCACTGCACTACTGCCTGTGTCATGAAACAAAAATACAGAAACCACAGATTTTATGAGGAACAGAACAGAACAAATATGAGGCAAAAATCTGCAATCTTTTTTACAAATGGTGGTGGGTAGGGAATTCAGGCTCTTGCCACTTGGGCCCAAGGTACAGGGTTCATGCCTTATTCTCTACCCACCACCATGTAGCACCTGGGGCATTTCACACACACACTCCTCACCTAGAATGGCTGTGGGACCATCCAACATCAGGAGTATGCATCCATCCTCCTGGAGAGAGCTCCTCACCTGTGCAAGCTAACAGTAAATCCTCCAGTTGTTGCCAAACCTCACCTTTCTCCTGATTGATTCCAGCTGTGCAAAGCTCAACTGATTGGTCTAGCCTGCAGAAGGAGCAGTCTTGAGCTCTTCTGTTCTGTTTGGTCATCACCACACAGACTTCTGGGCATTTGCAGGGCAGAGATGCCTTTTCCTTTATCCAGACTGCTTGACAAAGCAGTCTGGAGTTCTTCTGGGTTGCGACCAGTGCGTGTGTGCATGCGTGGACTTCCCGGATTTGTAGTTAACTGTCTTTTTTTACTTCTTTTTTTTTGTTTTCTAGGTGGGTTTTCATTTTGTTTTCTAGGAGGGAGGGCTGCAGTCCTGCAGTCCTATATCACGAGCCACTCCTGGAACTCACACAGCTTCAGATCCAATTCCCCAGAAGCTAAACCTCTTTATCAGTCTATGATGGCCTTCCAAGTAATCTTGTTTACCTGTAGAAGTGCAACTTTACTCTCCATACAGAGATGAGATTTTGTCAGACAATGGTATTATCATGAAAGGTCCTAAAGTGATCATTCCAAAATCTTTGCAACAAGAGTACATTCAGATCTTGTATCATGGCCACCCAGGAGCTGATTCTATCAAAAGAAGGGTGAGAGATCTAGTATTTTGGCCTTCTATGTTAAGAGATAGAAAAAGTGCCTTCACCTTGTTCAGTATGTAATAGTACAAAGACACATCAACAGAAAGAACCACTTTAGTTAAGCCAGGTTCCTGAACTACCTTGGTTGATAGTAGCCACAGATATCTTTGAATGGAATGGTCAACATTATTTGGTGTTAGTAGACTCTTATTCATATTGGTTCGAGACTGACTTACTTCCCAACCTAAGTTCCAATACTGTCATTGTGAGGTTGAAACAACATTTTTCTGTCCATTGTAGTGTACACAGAGTTATCTCTGACAATGATGCACAGTTTACAAGTCAGCAGTTAAAGAGATTTGCAGGAGAGTGGGACTTTGTTCATTTTAAGAATAATCCTGAATAACCTCAGCCAAATGGCTTGGCTGAACATGCAGTTCAAAGTGCAAAACAGCTGTTAGAGAAATCCAGATGTGACAATACTGATGTTTTTCAACATTCCTTGTGATCATCATCTTATTGTAGAGTCCTTTAACTCCACATTTTTCAGTATCCTTAATACTCTAGCCACCCCAAAGACAAAAAAGAGTAAAAGCTAACCATGCTAATTGGCTTACCTTGGCTACAAAAAAATCATGGCCTCTAGAGACAAAGCCTGGAAATCCTGGCAAAAAAACAAAACAGATTCCAACCTGACTCTATACAAACAACTTTGCAATCAAGCCAAATGATTAGTTACTAAAAATAAAAAAGATTACTTCCAAAGAATCCAAAATCAACACTACCATAACCCAAAAAAATTTTGGGGAGCAGTCAATGCCCTTCTACACCTTGGGACACACCACAATCCATCCCCAAACCCTGACAAATCACCCTCTGAGCTAGCTTCACTCTTTAACTCATACTTCATAGAATCCATCGTTTCACTACCACCTTCCCTCCCATTGACACCAATCCACCAAACAACAATGTATCTCATCCGCCTTCCACGTCCATTCCTACTTTTTCTCTCTCTCCCATACCCACCACAACCATAAAAAAACTCCTCCTCAAACTAAAACCATGTACTATCTCCCCTGACAACCTTACTGCTGAATTCTTACAACAATCAGCCTCTTCAATAGCTTATTCCATCAGCATCCTCATCAATAGTTCTATCCAAGAATCATGCATACCCGATATCTGGAAAAAAGCATATGTTCTTCCACTTCATAAAGGTGGCAACAACTCTGACATTTCTAACTTCAGACCCATTGCCATACTCTCCCCCATTTCAAAAATACTTGAAAAATGTATCCAAACCCAGCTACTCAATCACCTAGTCACACAACAACTGCTTTTCCCCACCCAGCACTGCTTTAGACCAGGACATAGTACCAACACTGCCCTTATCTCATTCCTAGACACTGTTAACAGAGCCCGTGACTCTGGATCCATAGTATCTGCACTCTTTCTTGATCTCTCAAAAGCATTTGACACAGTCTCACACCCCCTCTTACTACTCAAACTATCCAACCTCAACATATCTCCCTCTACTCTCCAGTGGTTCTCTAACTATCTTACCAACAGGCAACAGTCTACCATCTGGCAAAACTGCTTCTCTCCATTTATAAATACCAAAACAGGTGTACCCCAAGGCTCCAGATTAGGACCCCTCCTCTTCAATGTATTTATCAATGACTACCATACTAGTCTTTCAAACTCTACTCTAATACAATATGCAGATGACTCCACTATCATCTGCTCCTCCAAATCTTCCTCCCTACTACAACAGCTTACCCAAGAAGCTTTTTCCTCCACTGAATCATGGATGTCCCAGAACCATCTAGCCCTAAACCCCAACAAAACAAAACTCCTTATCTTTACTCCAACCAAAAACTTCCCAATAAATAAGTCAGAACTCACTGGTCAGTCCCAAAACAAAATTATCATAGACGTTGTCCCCAACACTAAGCTGCTTGGTGTCACCATTAATGACAACCTAACCTTTGACCTTCATATCCATAATAACATAAAAAAAAAACATCACAAACTAGGATCCCTTTATAGACATAACCACTATCTTACTCCTCTGGCAAAACATGCTCTCACCTCAGCATACTTGCTTCCAACCCTCCTATATGGCGCACCCATCCTTACAAACATACACTCCTCTCTAAAAAACAAACTAAATTCATGCTACAACAAAATTGCCAAATTTGCCACCAATGCTAAACTCTCCACCCATCATTGTACTACACTACAAGAACTCAACTGGCTTGAACTCCCCCAACATCTAACAAATCTACAACTTACTATTGCCCACAAACTTATTTATTCCCCTGATGCCTGTCCATCCCTCACTAGTTTACTGACCATCTACCACCCAAATCGGCAACTTAGATCTGAAAATAAACTACTACTAAATGTCGATAAACCTAAGCTTTCCGCTGGACATATGTTATACTCCTTTTCTGTCTCCAAACTATGGAACAATCTCCCCCCTGGACTTAGAGCAATCAATAATCCCATTACTTTTAAAAAATCACTTAAATCTCATCTCACTACACAATGGATTTGTTCCTGTAGCTATACCAATAACCATAAAACCTGACCCTCCCAACTTACTAGCTCTTCTTCCCCCTATACCACTGTGCCATACACTTCTTCTTCTCTCCCTAGCTCTCCTCTCTATATCCTAACTATCACTATTTCAGATTGTCAGCCTTTCTCTCTGCTTGTCACCTCTGGAGATCTCTTACTCTCACTTCATTGTATAAAATCTAATAGTTGCTATGTCCCTAAATGTCTATTATTCCCTGTATTGCATATAGTGTTGACTACATATGATTACTGTATTGTCTTAAAATTTATCTTGAAAATTTTGTCTGCAAATAACTGTACAGCTTTTCTACAATTATAATTTTACTGTACTGTTTCAAAATTTTCTGTATATATATATATATATATATATATATATATATATATATATATAACCGTGGAGATTTTCTCCCCGGGCCTCTACTGAAAATGGGTTTGTCAGGCCCAGTGGACGTTCCTGGTAATCAAGAACAGTCACAGCCCTTAAGACTAAACAACACACCTGATACACTTGTAATAGGTGACTCTATCATCAGGCACACTGACGTCCCGCTCACCAGGCTGAACAAGGAGAGGGTCACGGTGAGCAGCCTGTCGGGTGCTAGGATCCACCACATAACACAAGCACTCAGGTCACTCCAAGGCAAGTACAAATATGACTCAGTCATTGTCCATGCTGGTGTGAATGACTGAGACGTACCTCCCTGGACTACATGAAAAGAGACATAAAGGAGCTCTCTGAGCATGTAGCCCAGGCTGGTATGACCCTGACCTTGAGTAGCATCTTACCCTCACCAAGAATGATGCCACAATATGAAGACAAGATGATCAATTTCAACAATTGGCTTAAGTACTGGTGTCATTCAAAGGGGATCCAATGCCTGTCAGCTTGGGATGATATGCTCTACAAACCACGATGCTTCGCTAGGGATGGCTTGCACCTGTCACCTCTGGGCTTTCAGATATTGGCAAAGGCTCTTGCTACCCCTATAGTGCCTTTTTTAGGCAAGGCTCAAAAGACAAATCCACCTCCATAGGTATTACAAGGGATAAGAAACTAAGAGTAATGCTACTCAACGCCAGAAGTCTAAACCTCAAGATGCACGCACTCAAAACTCTCCTTAGCATGGAGAACATCGATATCTGTGCAGTAACAGAAACCTGGTTCAGGGCTCCCGAGAGCACCCCAGCACTACCAGGTTATACCTCATACCATGCTTTTTGGCCCCAAAATTTGGACCAAACCACAAAAGGAGGGAGAGTATCGATATTCATCAAAGATACCCACACCTCCAGGTTGGTGGCAAAGCACGAAGCATCAGAGACTATCCATGTGCAACTAACAGTGGGTAAAACTGCCTTCCAGTTTATAGCCTGCTACAGACCACCCTCCCAAACCCAGGAACCCCACTCGGCCTTCCTGAGAACACTGGAAAATATGAAGGTCTCTCCAAACACCATTATATTAGGCGACTTCAACTACCCAAACATAGACTGGGAGCATTACTCTAGCTGCAACACCCTAGCCCAAAGGTTCCTAGAATTTATAAACTCAAATGCTATGGAACAACTTGTTACCACTCCCACAAGAGGGGAAAACATACTGGACCTGATCATCACCAACATGGGGACTCTATGCTCCAGACCAGAAGTGTATCCCTCACTGGTAAGATCAGACCATAAACTAATCTCACTGGATATTCACATCCCGACCCCACCCATGCCCAGAAAACCACAGTGAAAAACTTCTCTAAAGCAAATTTCACACTCCTCAAAACCGAGGTGGAATCCTTCAAAGCCCCGGGCCTGTGGAAAATATGGCCCAGACCGCAGAATCCTTTATAAACACATTCTATGAACACCTTCAGGAATGCATGGATCATGCGATCCCGAATAAAACCAAGACCCAATCCTCCAAAGGCAGACATCCTGTCTGGTGGACCCCAGCCATAAACAAACTATACAATAGAAGGAGGAAGCTACTAAATGATAGAGCAAAATCCCAAAAAGGGAAGGCATCACTGATCAGTATTAGCAAAAAACTACGGGCACTCATAAAATTGTCTAAGGCCAGCTTCAAGAGAAAGATTGCACAGGACACTAAGGATAATCACAAGGATTTCTTTAGTTATGTTAGGAACCTGGGTGGTAATTCCCAGATATGCTCAGAATTAGTCCAAAATGACAAACAATACACTGAACCCACAGACATTGCCAACATCCTACCTGACAGGTTCAGCAAATTTCTCCCCTCCCCACCAAAGGGCAAATATCTATCCCAGCAGAGTGCTGCCCCCCTGACATCTCAGATGCTCAGGTAAGAGCCACCCTCTCCAAAGCAAAAAACACAGCATCAATGGGACCAGACGGTGTCCCGGGCTGTGTCCTACATGAACTCCAAGAAGAGCTAAACCCAAACATAAAACTACTGTTCAATCTCAGCCTTACTACAGGATATGTGCCCAAAGAGTGGCGTACAGCAACAGTGGTCCCTCTCCCCAAAGGTGGTGCCTCAATGGATCCTGGAAACTATCGCCCCATAAGCCTGACTAGCTTAGTCTGCAAAGCTATGGAAAGGATCATCATGGACCTCATAAATAAAGATATTGGGGACCTACAGACACTGGATCCTACCCAGTTCAGCTTTGTTAAGGGCAGATCCTGCCTTTTAAACCTGGTTGATTTCTTTGAAACAGTCACCAAGGCGATTGACGAGGGGAAGGTGGTCCACACAGCCTACCTGGACCTCGCTAAAGCCTTCGATACAATACCCCACTCGGGCATTATAGATAAGCTCACCAGCTTAAATATAAACCCCTATGTCACTAGATGGATTGCAAACTGGCTCAAGGACAGAACCCACATGGTTAGAATTGCTGGAGCCATGTCAGACTCCAAACCAGTTACAAGTGGTGTCCCACAAGGCTCAGTCCTGGGACCTCTCTTGTTCGGTATATATTTCTCGGAGGTACAGGCCAACACGGAAGGACTTTGGCTGACCAAGTTCGCAGATGACTGCAAACTGGGCACCATAATCGACTCTCCAGCTGACACAAGCATCCTCCAAAAGGGCCTCATAGAAACAGACAACTGGTGCCAGAGCCATGGTCTCAAGCTAAATGCCAAAAAGTGTATAGTCATCTCCTTAGGCAAAAACAAAGTGCCCACAAATTACCACATAGGTGGTAATCCATTAAGTACAGAAGAAGTAATTAGGGACCTGGGGACCCAAGTTGATAGCAATCTCTCATTTGACAACCATGTGGCCAAAGTGGTTAGAAAAACATTTTATATAGCCCACCTAATCATGAAGGGATTCACATCTAGATCAGGGAGGTCATCGTGTCTCTTTACTCATCCCTCATCAGGCCCATAATTGAGTACAATGCCCCTTTTGGGATGTACCTTACCAGACACCTGCAGCAACTGGAAAGACCCCAAAAGTACCTCACCAAGAGGATCAAAGGGCTCAAACAGATGCCATATGCTGCCCGGTTAAAGAAACACCAGCTCTACTCAGTGGCATACTGCCTGCTCAGAATCGATCTGTGCCTGACATATAAAGCCATGTCCAACCCGGAATTAATGGACATGCTGCACCTCAGAAAATCCATATCCCATCGAGCTACGTGCTCGAGAGACTTGAACCTCAGCACTGAAATAAATAAGACATGCTGGAGGGACAGATTCATAACCCAGAGGCTCTCTTCACTCTGGAATAAAATCCCAGTCCAGGTTAGGCAGAGTCCCTCATTGACTCTCTTCAAGAGGAATCTTGATGAGTGGATGGGAGATCGTAGGTTTACCCCGGGTATCACTTCTGTGTCACTGTTAGACAGAGGCACAGTATACTAACCTCGAAAAAGGGCATAGCAAAATAAATTTAAAATGGCGAAAGCCAAACACATTCTGGCTAGGCTTATAAATGCCCTAGGGCAGATAGCCTAGTATGAACCTATGAACCTATGAAATGCAATAAATAAATAAATAAATAAATATTTCACCTGCCCAGAAACTTATGTCAAGACAAACCGGAATCACACTACCAATCAGCAATAATTTATTGGTTCCAAGTGCTACGAAAAACAGTAAAAGCCCAACTGTTGAAAAAGCATTTGTCCCAGAAGTCTTACTATGATAAAACCAGCAAACTGCTCCATTCTTTACAAAAAGGGGAGATAGTGAGGGTGCAGACATCAAAAAGTTTTGATCACATCAGATTCATGAAAATTTTGTGTGAGGAGGCAAGACTGTACATTGTGGAATCACAAGGAATGGAATTCAGATGAAATTGGAAATGTTTGTTACCATTATCTGAACTAGCGTTACAGCATCTTGCCTGTGACAAAGACTCTGGTTTTCAGAGTGACTTGTCCAATGTTCCTATTCCAGAGAACATTCCGTCAGCAACCCTGGTCTTGAGAAAATCCCTGAAACTCTTCAAGCAGAACATTCCCCAGTGACTGTCCCTGTTGCTAAACCCAGTCATAACTATTATGTCACGAGATCAGGTTGCATCTCAAAACCTACTTCCAGATACATGGCAACCTGGACATGACCATTGTTTTTCTTCGTTAGTGTCTGTATAAATTGCGTACCTATTCAAATGTCATTGTTTATATGAGATAGCTCAGTAAAGAGAGAGGATGTAGATCAGTGTGATCATGCCTTTAAGAAGCTTTCCAGTGAGTCAGCACATGCATATAAGTACTGAGCAAGTGCAAGTAAGAGTGACATTTTGAGTGAGCAGTCAGAGTGTGACCATGCAAGTATGTAGTTAGTCAGTTAGTTTGTATAATGTTCCTGCCATCCATCCTGATGTATTTGTGTACAATAAACTAGTTAAACAAACACCTAAGCCTCAATGTCTTCTTAATGCACATAAGAAGAGTCAAAGAGTCAGAGCTCTTTAAACAAAAGAAGCTTTAGAGTCAGTGCTGATGTCAGATCTATTTGGATCCGACAACCCATGTGTTGAACCAGATAAAAATCAGACAACATGGATCTATCATTATGGTAAGTACATAAGTTTCATTTATATCATTCTATGGATAAAACAGCCAGCCTCCAAAGCTCTCAGGACACCTCCCACACACCCAAACCATTTTCAGGTGTAGCTGAATTGACTAAAAGTTAGGTTTTGGTGCCAAGCCCTTCAGAGCTTATTTGACACTGAAGAGATTGCTCCTTTGTGGGCTTTTGAGGATCGACAGTCAACCAGCACTGTTCTGTCGCTGGACAGAAAATTTCCCTTTGGGGAAAAAAACTTCCACTTTACTTTTTGTGACAAAAAGACTTATTTTGTGTATAAAACAATATTTCAAGCTAGGACAAAGTGTTTTAATGACTATTATATGACTTAAACACACTTTTAAATAAGTGTATTATTTTTACTTTAGTGGTAAAAAGAATTGTTAAAACTTACTTTAAAGTATTTTTTCTTTGGTAATTTATTTATTTATTTTTTTACTTTTGGAGTCTGGGGTAAATGTGTAAAGTGCTTTTTACTGTATTTTAATTGAGAAAAATTTTACTTTTTTACAACATACCTGTTTTACTGACTATCTCTACCAGGCCTTCCTGGAAATCAGGCACCTTTGTAGGCTTAACCATGGACCAGGTCTTCATTTCTTCTTTTTGTCAGTCACAAAAAAAAGAAAATTGTCAAACAGCCTTTGGCACCACAGCAGGTTGCTAAAGTGCTTTAGCTACAGGTGAGTGATTCTGCTGTGGCCAAAACTGGTTTCCTGGACCACTTATCTTTTTCATTGGGTCTTGCTGGCATAGTACCTACAGCTTCTATGGACCAGTATTAGACACATCCTCTGTGTCTATTGGAGTGGCTTGGTGGGAAAGGAAGAGCCACTCTTGAGATCCTAGAAAAGGGGCAGAGAATGCCTTGCCAGAAAGCTGTGTCCATATCCAGGGAGGGTTTTGCTGGAAAAAGTGTGATTGTTTCTACAAAAATTCCTGTCAAAAAGAAACAAAAACTTAAAATATATGTCTTCTCCTGTCTCAGTTGCTGTGGACAGGAGTAATTTATTCGGTTTAGCTCAGAGTTTAGTGCAGGCTCTTGACCTTTCATGTATGTCTGTCTCTGGTAACAGAAAAAGAGAGCCAGTATTTTCTGAAGATATTCAAACGTTTGAACCTCAAAATGATTTTGAAGGCACATATTTTGTGTTGTCTCTACAAATTTCTGATTCATATTCTAAGGAGAAAATGGCTTGAGATATTACTTTTGAAGGATTCACTTTCTCTAAAACATTTCCAGAATGAATCAGTTGTTTCAATGAGAAGAAGTATTTTGATATGCTAAAAAATAAATTTACAGAACCTACTGGCATTTTTCCTCTTCTATCTGGTTTGGCGGATGTTTCTGTCATAGTCTGCAAATTCCCTGACAGCTAGTCTGCTGCCTGCATAAAAGAACAGATAGACTATATAAAGTGTCTCAGTCATTTACAATTTTATACACTTATCCCTGATCAGATCCAGCAGCTATTGCTTTAATGAATCAGGCAGCTGCTAAACATTTGGTTAATACTAGTCCCTCTCTTTTTGGTTGCTCAGGGAGTGATAGAAGGATGGGAAGGTTTTTAATAGACTGGGCAAAAATGTATTCTTCTGCAACACTTGTTTTTATAATTATTAGCTGTCAAGCTCATATGTTGGAGGTTCATCCTTGCCTCCTGTGAGAATATGAGAAATATTGTTTCCTCTTGTGAAGAGAAATCTGATTTGTGTAACTTGGTTTCTTCTGTGTCTCAAATGACTACGCACTACTTAAAAAAACTGCATATGATTCTGCTCATGCCATGTCCAGGGATGCTACCACTAGAACTATTAGTAGGAAGTTTGCCTGACTGTATACTCAAAAGCTCCTAAATTATGTAAAAAATGAAATTTTGAGTTTTCCCTTGGATAGAAAACTAGTTTGTGGACCTTATACTGCAGAGGTCATTAAAAAGTGTGATGAGAGACTAACACGTATTCAAGAAATGCGCAAGTTTTCAGCCCCTCCTTTTTTAAGTTTGCCAAGGGATTTAATGCTCCCTCTACAACTTTCTTTAAGAAACAAAATAAGCAGTCCCAGCAAGCTGTTGGCAAACAAACATTTAAAGATCAATAGTAGGGAGATTTCAAAAAGAAAGCAGGACCCCACCAGAACAAGGAACATACTAATAACTCTGAATAGCTGTTTAAAGGACGTCCTACCCCCCTCTTACACTGGCAGTCCCTTAATCCTTCCAGGAAGTCTAAACCTCCATTCCTCTCTTTAGTAACAGCTAGTTTAAAACAGATGGGTTCTGATACTAAACCATCAACGTTACAGATGGCAGATGGAACTTTTTGAGAGATTCTTCCCCTGTCACCAGTCCAGACTCTTACCTTTTGTCATTCAGCATATGCTTGCTCATGGGGTGATAGAAGTGCTCCCTCCTCCTCAGTTATGGGAAGGGTTTTATTCCAGGATATTCCTGGTGCCAAAGGAAGAACATTCTTGGAGACCAGTTGTGGATCTTTATTTTCTGAATCTGTTTGTGCTAGCACTTAACTTCAAAATGCTAGGTGTTCACAATTTGGTACCCTTTATTCCAGTTTAATTTCTTCAAGTCTTTTAGGTTTCTAATACCATGATGTGAATGGACCTCATTCCTAAGTCAGGATACAATAAAAGTTCATGAAATTAGTATTGTTTCAATATTTGATGTTAGCTAAAAGTGCTCTTCACAGCACCTGCAATGTGCCAAGCACTGACTCTTTCTGCAATTCATATGGAGTCACATATATTGGTAGCATATCAAAATACAACTGTAAATTTCTTTTTATTAGACCCATTCCGGCTACTACGTTTGGAACTGTCCTTGTACCTTTCTTCCACATTGCTCTCATTTCTACCTGCAAATCTTGATACTTTATGACTTTGTGTCTCTCTGTATGAAATGCACTGTAATTGCTAGGTATAGCAATTACAATGATGAATGGTCTTTTTTTTCATGGACTATTATAGCTGATTTCCTTACATCATTTTTTTTTAATTGTGGTAATTATCCCATGTGATGTATACTTTATCATGCTCTATAACGCTTTGTGGTTAATGTTTCCAGTGTTTCTTAGCCACTTCTATTTTTGTAGTATTTGCACTGCAACGATTTTGCCACATTATTGTGCCTTTCAGTGGACAGGCAGTCTGCAATGGATATGTCACACCCAACAACAAAGTGTGCAACTGTTTCCAGTTCTTTTTTCCAGAACCTGCATTTGTCTGTTACTCCCACATGTTCAATGGACTTAGTAAATAAACGTGTACATATTCCACTATCCTTGGCTGCCATTATTAATTTTCATTTTTTGGATTCAACTCACCTCGCCATTCCTGTGCCAAATCTTGATCCACATGAGGTTGTTACAGGAAATCACTATACTTGCCACTATATTTATGGCTTTTCCACATTTCTTTCCTTCACATCTGATCCTACAACATTTATTTCTTCTTTTGTTTTTTGGCACATTCAGCTGCTGTCTGATTTTTGTCTACTTCTGGTTTTATTTCTATTACCACTTGCCCTCTGAATGTTTTACTAAACCAAGCAGAGAGGTCACCTTAGACTTCCTTTCCTCATGTTGTAGAACTTTCACTATGTTTGGATCTGATGAGGTCAACAGATATGTATTCAGTCACATATATGCAGATCTATACATGTAATTAATTTTGAGGAGGCCCATACCTTCTTTAGAGAGTGGAATATATAAACTTGGTGTACACTGATTTTTATATATAATTTGATAAGCGTGAATCATTTTTTTTTCTGTCCAAGTCGCTGACTGTAATACTGTAAGTTCAAACAGGAAGGGCATATTGATTTATAGCTTGGATTTTATACCTAAATGTCAATGCTGTTTTCAATATATGTTTTAGTCCTCTGAAATATCCTTACTGAGTTTTATTCACATTTGTTCATGTTATATTGCCCATCCTTTATCAATTCCAAATATTTGTATACTCCTTCCTCCTCAAGTTCCATTATCTCACATTACTGTCCTAGGGAGATATTTTGTTGGTATTGTAACTTTCCTGCTTTAAACATTGCTTTTACATATTTAACAAGACCAAATCAAATGTCATTTTTGTTTCATCTAAGAAAGTTTTAGCCACTTGCAATTGTGCTTTCAAATGCTCATCTAATAAGCTATACAGTTTTAAGGCATCCATAAAAAGTAGACAAGAAATCTTTATGCTAGTATGTTCAATGAGAACCAAATTGCAACCAATACCTAGTCTGTTAAATAAACAGCTTAATGGATTAATGGCAAGACAAAACAACAGTAGCAGTGACAAAGAATCATCCTGGAATATCCCCCATGGAAATTTTATTCCTGGGAAAATAATTTGCCCTTTATCAAGGCTTAATTGCAAAGCAGTTTACCACTGTTTCATGGTCGCTGTAATGTAATTGATCAATGTAGGCTATATTTTATATATCTGTAAGCTCTCCTTTATCCATGAATGTGGGATGCTATATAAATGCTTTTTTGGTTTCTATCTAAGACAGACTTAGATGCTTCCCTTTTACAGTTCTCCATTATGACTTTATTTAGCAACAAATGATACTTTGT
This sequence comes from Protopterus annectens, assembly GCF_019279795.1. NCBI lineage: Eukaryota > Metazoa > Chordata > Ceratodontiformes > Protopteridae > Protopterus > Protopterus annectens. Next base: position 1,961,569,922 of record NC_056725.1, read on the forward strand.
TCCATATGACTTTCTTTTGTTATCCTTTTGTGCTATTGCCATGATTGAGGTTTCTCCTAAAGAACTATAAACTCTGCCTGCATTAATTCCATATATAGTTTGCACATTGTTAGAAGCCAAGTTTTTGGTCTATAGGTTTTATGATGGCTCATATGTTCACTCACAAGGAGGAGTATAATTTTTCTTGTTGTTAACCAGGTAGGTGTCTGTTCGGAATGCACATATAAGTAGTTCTTACTTGAGGCTTAATCTTTGTTTAAGATATTAATACTTTTAGCCAGAAGTTATGTAATGTATCTGAGCCTTGGGTTTTCCATTTAGGAGCTTCTCTTAATTATGTTTCAATTTCTCTGGCCGTTACTTCATCGCATTTCATATCATGTACATTTAAACTCCTTCCTCTTTTCTTTTTTTTTTTTTTAATTTTTCTGTTCATTCAGCATCTTTGTTATGATCCACAGGGTCTTCATAAATACTTCTCCAAAATGTATCTATTTCTTCTTTTTTTTGGTGAAGTTACTATTCCTTTTGCTTTGTTTCCCAGTTCTCTATAAAGTGTTTTGGGTCATCAATGAATTCCTTATTTTGTACTTTCCTTTCCTGTATATTTATCTGCATATCTTCTAAGTTTTTCCGTCTGTGCTGATATCTTTAGTTTATTATTTGCAATAGTGCATGACATATCCTGGCCTGTTCTGAAACTCTGCACTGCTTTTTATCATGTCTAGCTTTCTAAGAATGTTTGTTGATTTGTTCCCTCTCTATATTCTTCTAACAGTGACACTCTTGTCTTAATTGCTTGAAATACAAATATGCAGATTACACACAGAGCTTTCTGAGGAGGAGCACCTGATCTGTGATATATAGCAATACATAGCCTGTTTTTTTCTTATTTGTAGTAGTTATTGCTTATTCTAGATATTTATAGCAATGTTATTGTATACTGCATACCTGTACTGTATTTCATAGTTATTGGCTGACTGCTGGTTTCCTGCTGTGATAAACATTTCTGTAGTGTGTTCTGCCTAAAATAGTTTAGGTAGTAGCTGTAATATTCTCCATATTATGAATGCGTTGTGGGCCTTGTGGTTTGTTAGAGGCTGTTTTCTGAGGTCAATGCCCGGGCCATCTTAGTTAGCAAAGACCATCCCCCACTTCAGTGAGAGTTTAGTTTTTATGGTCATTGTCTAGTTGGGTTGGCAGGTCTACAGCTAGGAGAAAGCACATCATTGGTTCTTTAGAGCTTTTTAAAAGTTGTTTCAGGTTTCAACTTTCTGTTATTTAAGAAGTTAACTTGAGTGTTTCAGCCATTGCACACAGAGCTATCTGAGGATGAGCACCTTATCTGTGATATATAGCAATAAGTAGCCTGTTTTTTTTTTTTTTTGCTTATTTGTAGTAGTGATTGCTTATTCTAGATATTTATAACAATTTTATTGTATACTGCATACTTGTACTGTATTTCATAGCTATTGGCTCACTGCTGGTTTTCTTGTGTGATAAACATTTCTGTAGTGTGTTCTGCCTAAAATAGTTTAGGTAGTAGCTGTAATATTCTTCATATTCCTGATTGTGTTGTGGGCCTAGTTGTTTGTTAGAGGCTGTTTTCTGAGGTCATTGTCCAGGCCATCTTAGTTTCCAAAGGCCATCCCCCACTTCAGTGAGAGTTTACTGTTTATGGTCATTGTCTAGTTGGGTTGCCAGGTCTACAGCTTGGAGAAAGCACTTCATTGGTTCTTTTGAGCTATTTTTTAAAGTTGTTTCAGGTTTCAACTTTCTGTTACTTAAGAAGTTAACTTGAGTGTTTCAGCCATTACACACAGAGCTATCTGAGAAGGAGCACCTGATCTGTGATATATAGCAATAAGCAGCCTGGTTTTTTTTTGCTTATTTGTAGTAGTTATTTTTTATTCTAGATATTTATAGCAATTTTATTGTATACTGCATGCTTGTACTGTATTTCATAGCTATTGGCTCACTGCTGGTTTTCTTGTGTGATAAACATTTTTGTAGTGTTTTCTGCCTAAAATAGCTTCCCACTCTCCCTCTGTATTGGCATCTTGCCTTTATACCTGCTGGCCTTGCAGTTGCCCACCCCTACTCTAAATTTGATCTTGGACACTCCTCCCATTCTAGTGTCATTAGCTCATTCTACCAAATACAGAGAGAACATCTGAGAAGGCCAACCCACTTAGTTTCTTTCTTTCTGTTCCTCCTTTCTCCCTTTCTTAAAAAAAAAAATTGCGTGAATCTCCTTGTGTTCTGACTGTGCTTCTCAAACATTTTGTAAATGTAGAGTATATTTTAGTGCATTTATTAAAACCGTATTTGCCTTAATATGGCTACAACTCAAGTGCTCTAGGTTGCACTGCATCTGAATTGTTTCAATGTGTTTTAGCTGCTTTTCTATATATGTAGACTAGCTACTTATTCTACTATATTACTGCCTCTTAAATCATTTTTCAGTTGTGCACTTGCCTTGCTTCATTTAAAAATTTCTAAATTGCTAATTTTGTAGAGTTTTAATTGCATTTACTGTTTAGGGCTACACACTCAAGTGTGTTAGCCTTTTCTGTGTTTATTTACTGTATTATTGCATTGTTTAGCCTGTTTTAACCAAAAAAAAAACATCTTGCTTGCTTGTTTCCTGCATTTCCTAGCTAGTATAGTCCAGATCCCAGGCTTTGCTGGTTTCAGGACTTTATTTTCTGTGTTCAGAGCTATCCAGACATTGCTGTGGTAGAGGGAAGTCCTACTGCTTACAAGTGGGTGTGATGAGCATTGTATTGTCTATCTAACACTAGAGGAGTGGTTTCCAGTTCTGAAATTGTAATTTTATTAGCCATTTTGGGCTAATTTCTATCCCTTTCAACTTTCTGGCTTATAAACGTGTGTGTTTGCACATTTTTCACATTGTGCAGCACTGCAGGGCTACGTTTAAACTATTCCAGGTGCCAGAAAGTCTGCTCTTCAAATTCTCCCTTAGAACTGGCTGGTTTCTTAGTAGTAGCACTAAAATCTGAACCCCTGTGACTAACACTTGCTCTAGAACCAGCTGGAAAGCACTAGGAAGCCTTAAACTGATACAAGCACTCAACTTTCCTTGTTAATAAGGAGAAATTAATCATAGGCATTAAACAGCCTATAATTGCAAAGTACTTTGCAAAGGTAAGGGAAAACAGCTCTTGCACTTTACAAAAAAAGCACCTAAACAGGCATGTCCAAGGGTCAGCTTCCAGTGATTTCTCCTGTCCACTTGGTGAATCTGGGCATACTGGGGCAATGCAGCAACTGCCTCATGTACACAGACAACCCTCTCCTCCTACCACCCAACACTACAACCTGCGAGAGATGCACTTACATAGCCAAAGTGGAAGCAAAGCTCTCTCCAGCCAAGATTGTGCTAGATAGTCAAGAGGAGAAGGTTAACACCTGCACTACACCTCAAGCAACACATAGCCCTTCAAAACCCACACCATCAACACCCACACATAGCAACACTAAACCCACATATGTGGAGGGCCTTAACATTAACCTGCCCAAGCAACAAGGACCTCTGAAGCTTAAGCAAACAAACACCATTCACAACAAAAGTACCACATAGGTCACAACACCAGTATGCCACCCAACAACAGCCCCTAAAGCAAGACAACGTACCCAACACTTTAGTCATAGGTGACTATAGTCAGGCACACTGATGTCCCACTCACCAGGCTGAACAAGGAGAAAATTACAGTCAGCTGCCTGTTGGGTGCCAGGATCCACCACATAAGGCATGCAGTCAAGTCATTCCACAACAAGTACAAATACAACTCTGTCATTGTCCATGTTGGAGTGAATGACTTTATGCGTACCTCCCTGGACTACATGAAAAGAGACATGGAAGAACTCTCGGATCATGTGGCCCAGGCAGGTATGACCCTAGCCCTGAGTAGAATCCTGCCTTCGCCCAGAATGATACTACAGTATAAGGACAAAATGATTAACTTCAACAATTGGCTAAGTTTCTGGTGTCATTCAAAGGGGATCCAGTATCTGTCTGCCTGGGATGACATGATCAATAAACCACGATGCTTTGCCAGAGATGGTCTGCACCTGTTACCCCTGGGATTCAGGTTACCGCTAAAGCTCTTGCCACCCCTATAATGCCTTTTATAGACAATGTTCAAAGGACAAAACCACCACCATAACAGATACAAGCATGCAAAATCTGAAGGTAATGCTACTCAATGCCAGAAGTCTAAACCTCAAAATGCACTCTCTCAAGGCACTCCTAAAAATGGAGAACATCGATATCTGTGTAGTAACTGAGACCTGGTTCAAGGCTCCAGAGTGCACCCCTGCAATACCAGGTTACAACTCTTACCACACTTTTCGGCCACCAAACCAAGACCAAAACACTAAAGGTGGAGGACTGTCCATATTCACCAAGGATATTCATACCTCCAGGCTAGGTGCCCAACATAATGCATCTGAAATTCTCCAGGTGCAACTAACACTAGGTAAGACTGCAATCCAAATTGTAGCTTGCTAAAGATCCCCCACCATGACCCAAGATTCTCACTACACCTTTCTAAACATACTGGAAAATATTAAGATATAACCAAACACCCTAATACTTGGTGATTTCAACTACCCTGCCATTAACTGGGAAAACTACTCAGGTACCAGCATCTTTTCCCAAAGGTTCTTGGATTTCATAAATTCCAACACCCTGGATCAACTAATCCATTGTCCCAGCAGAGGCTCCAATATCCTAGACCTGGTCATTACCAATATGGGAGATAGATGCTCCACGCAGTGGTCTCCCCCTCATTGGTCAGGCCTGACCATAAGCAAATCACCCTTGACATCCACATCCCAAAAAACTTCTCCAGACCAAATTCATACTACTCAAGTCAGAAGTGACAAATTCATGACACCCATGCAGATGGGAGCTCAAAGTTCAACTGCTAAATCCTACACTGAGGCACTGTATGAGCACATCCATTCGTGCATGAATCGTGCCATCCCAAATAGAACCAAGATGCTCTCCTCCAAAAAAAGGAAGCCAATCTCATGGTTCCCTGCCATAAACAAACCATACAACAGAAGGAAGAAACTGTTGCAGAAAAGAGGAAAATCCCAGGATGCAAAAAACTCCCTTACCAGACTCAGTAAGAAGCTGAGATCCCTCATAAATTCCTTCAAAACTAGTTACGAAAATAAAATTGCCAAAGATTCCAAAGACAACCACAAGGTATTCTATAGTTATGTCAAGAATCTAAATGGCAATGCTCAGATCTGCTCTGAGCTACAACAGAATGGCATTAAATATACTGATCCCACGGATATTGCCAATATCCTGGCAGATCAATTTAGTGCCAACTTCATCCCCCTCTCACCCCCTAAAGGGCCCATCTCAATACCAAAAGATTGCCAAATTCCAGTAATCACTGCCACAAAGGTAGAAACCAGACTCTCCAAAGCTAAGAATACAGCATCCATGGGAACAGATGACATCCTGAGCTGTGTACTACATGAACTACAACACGAACTGGCACCTCACCTAAGGTCATGTTTAATCATAGCCTCACCTCAGGCTTCATGCCCACTGAGTGGTGCACAGCTACAGTTATCCCACTCCACAAGTGGAGATCCACCTTGGTTCCCGGGAACTACCGTCCCATCAGTCTGACGAGCCTGATCTGCAAGGGCATGGAACGCATTATCATGGAACTTATAAACAAAGACATTGGCAACCTTCAAACACTGGACCCCACCCAGTTTGGGTTTGTGAAGGGCCAATCTTGTCTCCTGAACCTGATTGACTTCTTTGAATCAGTCTCCAGAGCTGTGGACAAGGGTAAGGCAGTCCACACAGCCTATCAGGACCTCACCAAGGTCTTCGACACCATCTCCCACTCTGGAATCATAGATAACTTACTAAGCTAGGCATAAATCCCTACGTCACTCGATGGGTTGCCAACTGGCTTACTGACAGAAACCAGACTGTAAATGTAGCCGACTCCAAATCCAGCTCTAGACAAGTGACAAGTGGAGTACCTCAGGGTTCAGTCCTGGGACTGCTCTTGTTTGGCGTCTACTTCTCTGAAGTACAGGCTAACACTAAGGGACTCTGGCTGACAAAGTTCGCAGATGACTGCAAACTGGGAGCCATTACTGAATCCCCAAATGATGTGGATATTCTACAAAAGGGCCTTACAGAAACAAATGCTTGGTGTCAGAGCCATGGGCTCAAGCTTAATGCCAAGAAATGTATAGTTATCCCCTTTGGGAAAAACCATGTACCCATGAATTACCACATAGGTGGCAGTACACTAAACACCGAAAGTGTGATGAGAGACTTAGGGACACATGTGGACAGTGGTCTCACCTTCGATAACCACATCGCCACAACAGTCAGGAAATCCTTCTATGTGGCACACCTCATCACTAAGGGCTTTTCATTCAGAAAAAAGGAGGTCATTGTCCCACTGTACTCATCCATCATTAGACCCATTATAGAGTACAACGCCTCATTTGGGATGTACCTCACAAGACATCTGCAAAAGCTGGAAAGGCCGCAGAAATACCACACTAAAAGAATCACATGCCTAAAGCAGATGCCCTATGCTGACCGTCTAAAAAAAACTCCAGCTATACTCTGTGGCATATCGTCTACACAGAGGCAATCTCTGCTTAATATACAAGGCCATGTCAAACCCTGAGCTGTTGGACATGCTCCACTTAAAGTATTCCCAATCCCTCAGAGCCACATGCTCCAGGGATCTTAACCTTGTCATCACAATGAACAAAACATGCTGGAGGGATAGGTTCCTGACCCAGAGACTCCCCATACTCTGGAATAGACTGCGCATACATGTCAAGCAGAGCACCTCCTTGGCCCTCTTCAAAAGGAGCCTTGACAATTGGATGGGAGATAGGAAATTCACCCCAGGGATCATGTCAGTCACCCTGCTAGACAGTGGTCCAGGGAAGTAAATATTGTGGGAAGAAATATCCAGCGAATTGTTATGGCTAGGCTTGTATAGGCCATAGGGCCAATAGCCTAGTACCAACCTATGAACCTATGATAGTTTTTTCTATTTGATGCTTCTGTAATGACATTTTATTTTTTCCCTTCCTTTCCCTTATTGCTGTGTATTTTTGTGGTAAGACTTTATCTGTTATTAGTTTAGCTTCAAGGTAATATATCATATTTACTTCTCTTATATAGCAGGAGTAAATAGGATATAATTCAGTTTACTTCTGTTATATAACATACATTTCTGTTAATAGTCTTGGTTACTGTTTTCATCTATTTTATCAGAATTCTAACATTTTGGGTCTTATTTACTTTCTGTAACCTATTTCTTTCATTGATCATAGTATGTCTATCCATCATATTAAATCAAGCAGCTCTTCCCTTGACCATTTTCTTCTAAAGTACACATTCATTGCCCTCTGTTTCCTGTGAGCACACTACAGAAAATTCCAGAATGTCTTCCTGTGACATATCCTGTTTAGCTTCATCCTGTGTCATCCATTGCTCCTTCATATGGGAACTCATGGGCCCATCACTCCACAACATTGACTGCAACAGCGTTGCCACTGTTCCTGCTCCTTCCCTTGCTAAGCAACTCCAGCTTAACATTTGTATTGGTTTCTTACTGAAAGCTCCAGAGCATCATCATATGGCAAGTGATCAGTTGCTTCCTGTTACACCTGTTTCTTCTTAATTTGGGGACTCATTGTTCCATCATGCTGTGATGCTGCCTGAGTTGGATTTTCTGCACTAAATCCTTCACTCCGCAGATAATTCATAACTTCAGTATATATTTCTTTAACTTCTCCATTATTAATCTTCTTTTCCCATTTGTTTTCTTATTTTTTTGTATTGTGAAATTTTCCATATCTGGGTGCCTTTGCCTATATTTCTCTTCAACTATATGTGATGCTTCTTTTTATGTATTGATTAGTTTTGGTTTTCCTTTGCATAAATATTGCACCATATCGAATCTCTTTTTCTTTCCCATGTCCATATTTCTTTTTCAGATGTCTCCAACTCCACCTGTTTCTCCTTAATTTGATGACTGATTGTTTCATCATGCTACGACATACCCTGTGTTAGACTTTCTACACTGTCCTTCACTTTGCAGGTGTTCCATAACTTGTTTCTCTTTGTTCAACTTCTACCTTACTAACCTTCTGTTCTGTTCCCCCTTTGTGTTTCTGTTTTTTGTACTATGAACTTTTCCATGTCTGATTGCCTTTGACTGTATTTCTCTTCAAATATCATTGGAGCTACTTTTTGTACTAATTAGTTTGGATTTCTCCTTTGCATAAATACTGCACCATATCGGATATGTCTATTCTTTCCCATGCCCAAATTTCTTTTTTATACCTCTCAAAAATCTCACACTTCCTCTGTCGCTTCTTTTTCCAGGCATCCCAAAGTTTGTCTATACAATTTTTTTGATGGATCCACCTAATGTGTTAGACTTGCTGTAGTATATGTTGTTGGAGGAAGCATTTTACATCAAAAATATATAAAAACGTACATTGAGGTAAAAGGTTGAGAGGTATGCAGACCTCTTAAATGCTGCTGCCAGGGATTGCTCTCATTCTTCACCTCTCTCTCTCTCTCTCACTCACACAGTCTCTTCTGCTTTCATATATGCACACACTCACTCAAAGACATATACACACACAAACACACTTTTTTATTATAAGTTTTTTTTTTTACTTTACAGTCACTAAACAGCAAAAGTGCTGCTTAGCGAGTGTAATATAATGGCTCGATCAGTCTCACTCTTCACTTTCTCTCTCTTACACACATACACATTCTCCTGCTTTCACACACACACACACACATACATATACACACACAGCCTCTTCTGCTTTTAAGCATGGACTCACTCACACATGCAGACAGAAATATAAACACAGTCATACACATAAATACACACATATACCTTTTTCTGTTCACTTTTTAGTTTTTTTTACACTCACTAAACAGCAAAAGCTCTGTTTAGGAAGTATAAAATAATGGCTCGATTGATCTTGATTTTACTCACAAAAATTCACACCAAAACATATAAATTTAAAATAGATGTTAGCTTTAATAAATGTTCTTAACTTTCTCAATAATCTTTGGTCCCTGGGACCACAACAAGCATCTACAGACAACACTACAGTGATGTGGTACATAAACAAGGAATGGGTAACCAGATCTTACCCTATGTGAAGAACGGCCATGGTAGTCTGGGATATAGCATTTCAGCACAGTCTCACTCTACTGGCATCTTACATACTGTCACAGCAAGAATTATGTGGCACACAAGCAGAGCAAGACCAGAAAAGGTCCACATGAATAGAAACTGAATCAGAGAGTCTTACAATGTTTGATCTAACTGTGGGGAACACCTCAGATAGATTTGCCTCTGCTCACAACAGTCAGTCAGCAAAAGTCTGCTTCTGGACTCCATGCAAGAAGGCTTGGAAGACAGAAGCTTTTTCTTTTGCTAGGACAGGAATGTTCCTGTATGCTTGTTCACCTTTTCCACTAATACCTAGGGTCATTCTGAAGATTCAGAAGGACTCCACAAACAGCATTGTGATTACTCTCTTGTTGCTCAGGCAACAATGTGCATCTTTGAAATCTGAGGTCACTAGAAACCTCAAATAGGAAATGAAGGGCAGCACAAAAATGTGCTTAGTGACATGGTAAAAAATTGTGAATTACATAAAGGCTAATGTATACAATTTGAGATTATTCTCTTTAATATGTGAGAGTATGAAAGCAGATCATAAGCTACTGATGTTCATCATTTCCACTACTGCAGTAGGCTATTGGGTCATGTCCTTCCTTAGACATAACAACCAGCCAACTTCCAAAAGCTCTGGCTCCTTCCTATATCTTCACTCTAATTGCGGATTAGACAGCCCTGTGGATGGAAAATCAATAGTCATATTGCTTTAGTACTTTCTTGGAGCCTTGTGAAGAAGCAGCTAAGGGACTTCACTAGAGCAGCAACAGGTCCTCAGCTTCAGTTCTGTCAGCTAAATCCCCATTGGAGAATTCTTTCAATACTGAATATTGTCCTTTTAAGAAAATTATATTTTTAATGGGGCTGTTTAGTGGTATTTCTCCTTTAAGAAACCTGATATCCTTATTATATCAGAAGTTTCCCATTAGGAATAATAAAGTAAAATATTGCAGAACTTTGATTTTTTTTTAGCATTTATACATTATTTACTATATGCTTGACTCTGCTCTATGTGTTTTAACACTGGATCACGAATAAAGTTGTTTGAATATACTGTGGAGATTTTAATCTCTTTGTGACAAGAAAATATAGGTTAGGTTTCAGTAATAACTATACTATGTGCAGCTATTGTGTACACAGCTCTGTGCACATGATAGCAAGCTATTTTATATTCATTAAATGGCTCCATACTTGGTATAGAGCTGCAAATCAAGGGTAAATTGCAGAATATGATAATGACAACATAAGTGGTTGAATTACATGCTAATTAAGCAATCCAACATAATGGAGCTATTTAGGAAGCTATAAAGCAACCATGTACACTCAGTGCAGCCATTTCCCCTGAAATCCACAATTACACATGTTCACAGTTGCTGCTACCATTATAAACCTGTATGTGCAACAGGCTTTAAATCAAGATGCTGCTGCTAGACTGTGGCCAAGAAGAAGGGTGTTTGGACCCCATTTGACTTATCATGGACTGCATGCCACAGAAACTGTAGAGTGATACCATGTGGACAGGGAAGCACTAGAGTAAATATACAACCTCTGCCCCTCTCATCTGAGGCCCCAGAGAAATCATGGAGAGCTCATCCCAGTTGAAACAAATGTATGTGGAGCATCAGGTACACTAGCTACATATACTTTGTCCAGAGTTCCACAGGGGATATGTTAGGGATGTCAAAGGCCTCAGCTTCCATAATATTAAAACAGTTTCTAAATGCAATCCTACAAAATGCAAGAGAGCACATCTGTTTCTCATGCATCCCATGCATCCCATAAGAGACAGCAAGAGCCATGCAGGAATTTTATGCAATAACACAACCTAAAGTTTTGGAGGCCATGGATTGCACACAAATAGAAATAAAAGCCTCACCCAGTGATCAGGGAAGGAGGTACATAAACAGAAAAGGTTACCACTCAATAAACTGTCAGGTTGTCTATAATGCTCACTGACCATCTACAATGTCTGTGCAGGTAACTCAGGCAGTTTTCACAATACACACATGACACACCTGTGAGCAGTACACAAGATTTGCTAGGGGTGACTTTTCACAAGGGCATCTAGTGGGCATGAGGGATGCAGGTTATGCTGTGAAACTTTGGCTCATGACACCCATGAGAAACCCACACAGCCCAACCAAGCAAGGTGCAATGATGCCCTTGCTAAAACTAGGAATATCATAAATCATCTATTTGGCTTGCTCAAATCAAGGTTCCAGTGCCTAGACACCTCAGCAGGTGCCCTGTGATATGTCCTGGCCACTGTCACACAATATCATTCTCAGGAGACAACTTCAGCAAGGATAACTAGGGCAGAATCACAGTTCCTAGTACCATAGGCAAGGCCAGCAGCTCCAACCAATAAAGATGAGGAGTCTAAAGGAGAACTACAAGTTACAGATGCTGTCATCAAATGTAGACAAGCACAATATGCCATGGCTCTGGCTAAGAGGCAAAGGACAGCATACACACTGAATACCTAAAAGAATGAATAAGAGCCTAGCACAAAATATATTAAAAATGATGCCTGCCCAACTGCATGATCTTTTCTTAACCATGTAATGGTTGTATTCTGTTAGCATCAGACACACACAACATCCACCTTCCCCACACCCGGAGACATTTTAAATTTACATTATTTACCAAGGTGAATCTGGAACAAGTATAGAAAACAAAACACTACAGTTATATAAATGATTACTGTCCCTCAGGTAATACATGTCACATGTATAGAGTTATGTCAGTAATAGCTTATGACTGATGTTTGCAATACACACTTATGGATTTTGCTGAATAATGTGCATCAAGCATTTCAGTCAGACACTGTATATACACCAGTAAGCAAGTCAAGGGTAGCATCATTTGCACAAGTATAACAGTAAGCTAGACTTAAAACATCTAGTTTAACTGCATGAGTAACAGCAGTAACAGAAATACAGTGATGGTCAACAATTACAGAATCATCCATGCACAACTGATTATAAACTGTGATTAAAAGCATTTATTCTGCAGTACATGTACATTAAAGATATGTTATGAACAAGCAAGCATTAGCTATCCACTCTGTGCATCAGACATATATGCAACCCAAAGTCACAAACAAATGTGAAAAGGGCAGGGCACAGTCATCATCATTTGCACAAGGTTGAGGGGGACAGGAGAGAAAGTCTGACACCAAATATGTGATTGTGTGTAAGTAAAGCAAAAAGTATTCCTTAAGTATCCAATTTGCTGGGCCATAATCAAGATTTAACAGTCAGCAGTACTCCTTAGATACTGTATGTGTGTATGTGTGTGTCTGTGTCTGTGAGGTGGTATGGACACATTTATAGAATGTGTGTGTGTGTGTGTGTGTGTGTGTGTGTGTGTGTGTGTGTGTGTGTGTGTGTGTATCTGCATAAACAGAATTAAGCACTGCACTAATACTTTGCTCTGGCATGTGGAACAGGTGTGAACCATGCATGGTAGACTAGTCAGTTGTCTGTCATTGCCCCTGACTGCAAAAAATAGCTCTGCCCGAGTTGCACTGCTAAATCCATGGCCCTGGCTAGAATTTGGGGTGCTACTTGAATGTGAGTGATGTCTGTTGGTTGAGCCCTCATTATGACTATGTCCAGGACCATGACTATGTGGCCTACCATGTCTGGGTGTGGGCACTGCAATCACTGATGGAGCAGTGGAAGTGGTACCAGTACAGGAGAGGGAACTTGCACAGCCACACTGGGCAACACTGGACAATGTAGTGGCTGTATGTCCACCTGGATGCTAACCCACCCCAAGCCAATTTTACATTACAGACACTGTTTGATCCAGTCTGGCATCCATCTTGTGCAAGGAGTCACCCACACAGTTCAGGCAATCTTGTACATCAAAAAGTGCTGTTTAGTTGTTGCACTATCTCTTTTGAGGCCTTGCTGGAACATACCTGTGCCTCCATGATAGAACTACAGATAGGTTGTATAGCACCTACTGACACACCAACATCAGGAGCACAGTGGGCAGCAGGTCTCCTCTGAGCACCTCTAACAACCCTCCTGTGAGGCAACTCACTTTAATGATGGCTTCAGGGAAGGAGAATCAGCCAGTTCTGCAACTGGAGTGATCACACTACCTGGGTCAACTGTGTCATTGTCAACCTGTCCAATGTCTGAGGTCTCTGTGCCATGGGTATGCATATTAATATTGATTAAGTCCAAAATAGTGGCAGGAGATTTTGAAGGCAAAACCTTACTGTTAGACTGAATGTCTGCACCGCCAGTCTGTACTTCTTCATCACTGCCATCATCATCAGAGGCCATGGATACTCTGACATCAGGAGGCAGTTGTTCAACAGTGCCACTGGCAGTATCACCTATGATTACAAATAAGCAAAAAAAAAAAAAAAAAAAAAAAAGAACAAACAATAAACCTATATTATGTGAACTGTATATTACAAATTAAAATATGCTAATGGAATGAAATCAAATAATTTTCACTTACACATACACCTACCTTTTGGACATTAATAATAATACAGAAGGTGTGCTTACCATATGCAGATGGTCATGCAGTGACAGACCCAGATGTGCCTAGATATAAAAAAATGGAGACGAAACAGAGATGATTAGCATCACAAAGCAAATGATAGAAGAAATAGAAAACAATTGCTTTTACAGCAGAAAAATACACATCTCATAGAAATCATTACTGTTCACTGGACTTGTCATAGCCTCCATTTCTCTCTCATTCTCCCTCTCCATCTATGTATGTCTGTTTTATCCACCCATGCCTCTGTCTCTCATATATATATATATATATATATATATATATATATATATATATATATACACACACACACACACACACACACACTCTCTCTCTCTCTCTCTCTCTCTCTCTCTATATATATATATATATATACACACAAATGTGTGTGTGTACAACTATTATTTCTTTATTATAGTATACATGGAATTTATGTAGTAGATACTTCTGGTTTGTCTTCCTTGCCAGCCCCAACATCAAAGTTTCTAGGTGAACTCTGTGCTGAGCTGTTTGTATCTCTGACAGCGAATAGGAACTTCTCTGTTTCAGTTAGTATAACTCAGTAGGAGGACCACCACCACGATAGCCATACATCCACTGACAATTGCTGCTGCCCAATATCTGGCCACCATAATCATATCATTGGCCCTATATCTTATTTTGGCATATGTACACCCATGGCCTGCTATGACATTTACATCATTCACCAGCTACTCCCAGATATGGTCAGGGGAGGACTTGTCACACCTGCCTGTCTGTAATAGAAATGACCAATAGTGACATAGGGCCTGAATGATCATATCATTCTCAGAATTATTGCATGGCAGTTTATGGTGTGGCAGATATCTTGGGCATCATAGTCCTGTATGAGAGGAAACATAATAGGAAAGAAAATCCATAAGTAAAAAGAAAATGATTGTTAAAGCCAAAACAATATATATGAATGTATCCGTCCATCATACAAAAAATACATGAAAAAGAAGGCTCCATATTAGTACACATGGTTACATACAAATTCCCTCTTCCCCTAAATGCAAAAGAAAGAAATAAGTTGACTGTTAAATAGCAACAAAATCTATTAATTTATCCATCCATCATACACAAAATACATAAAAAGGAAGGCTTCACATAAGTACACACAATTTAATACAGATTTCCTCTCCCTCCCCCTCCCCAAATGCAAAAGAAAGAAAGAACTTGATAATAAATTCATAGCAGGACAAACATTTTTGTCACTCTGTAGTACACTGTAGCATTAACAAAAATAATCATGTACACCTGTGAAAGAAAAATGGTTAACAATTTTTAGTCTGCTATTCATGTATATGGAGGGCAGCCAGGTGGATATCAGGACCTTAACATAATTGTTTCTGCTAATAATGCAAAAACCCATGACTTTGGTTCTAATTAATACTACAATGTTCCATTAAACTATCATCTTTACGTAGAAAAATACTTCTGGGTCAAAAAATAACTGGTATACATGTCCATGCCAACAGGTACTGAGAATAATGCAGACAGTAAAGCAATACTTGTACTGTGCAATGCAATCCATATGTAAGGCTAAAATAGATCAATTTGCTCACAATAGCAACCTACCTTTACAACAAGTCAATTGTGAATGCAGCAATAACTTTTCAAAGCAAAGTAGCAGTAAGTAGCAGTATCAAACTCTCTGGATCCAGTCTCCGTTACTATAATACAAGTTCTTTAACTACACGGTCACCTTTATATACTGCAGATTCAGCCCTCTGTTTTAGCAAATGAGGTGTGAACTCATTAAATTTCATGAATTCCACAATCTGCACTAAGTTCAGGGAATGTAAACATTGTGTAAGGACCTAGACAGTTACATGCACACTCCCTGCCTCTGCAAGGATGAGCACTGAGAAGTGTTACTTGCTAAGTGTTTGCAAGTGTGAATGATTTTTCTGACTTCAGTAACAATCAATTGTTCACAGTCAGTCCCCTTTGACATACACTTACTGAGGGCGTGTCAGGTGGAATGGACATAAACCAAACTTTGTGACTACCATTGACTGACTTAGGAGACCAACATTCCTAGTATTTATGAGTTGTTTATAATGACAGTTTCTGCTTCTGAATACAATTGTGTCTGCAGTTCTAAGGAAGTAGATTTCTCATTGAATCATATATCAACCGGAAGGCAAAGCACATAGCAGTCTTGTTAGTGAAGCATAGATAATGTATGGGAATGCTGTTCACAAAATAAAGAGAAGCAAAGAGATACAGTGTTCATTTTTATTTTATATTATGCGAGGAGAGATTATCTTCCTTGTTGCCAGTTTCACAGTCATCCAGACATCTAACTGCAAAATATGCAGGACAAAGATCAAAACTTATTTCTGTTGGACTTGTAATGTCACTTGATATTATGTGATATTGTGAGTATATGTATCTTCCTTTATATCTAAACAGTATAAGTGTGTGTGTGTGTGTGTGTGTGTGTGTGTGTGTGTGTGTGTGTGTGTGTGTGTGTGTGTGTGTGTGTGTGTGTGTGTGTGTGTGTGTGTGTGTGTGTGTGTGTGTGTGTGTGTGTGTGGCACATGCTGATAAAAATCTCAACTGTGCCTTCTGAATGCCTTGGTGTCCTGGGGTTCTAATCCGGAGATGGTTGTGTTTATGTGAGAGTGATGTTTAAGAAGCATATGTTCATGTTGGGCACAATAAAGCCGAGGAAATAGAACTGTACATTTTAACTACTTGTTTCATAGTGCTTCCACTATTTCATTATTTTTTCTTTTCTCTTCATCTTTTGTGTGCCACTTGGCATTGCTTACTCTGGACTGGCATCGATCCATAGCAGTGAACTACAGAACACTTCATAAGGAAAAAAGTGAACATTTTAATTTGGCCTGCTTTTTGTACTGCAAATTAACCTGGCATGGGTACATGGGCATCAACACTCTTGATATTACTAAGTGAATAAATTCTACCTATCAGGTAGATATCTATTTGGCATGATATGTACATGAGGTGAGTGCAGTGAAGTAAAACAGGTGATGCAGGGTTCAAATCCGATTTACAGAAATGTTTTTATAACTGGAATCAGAATAACTATTGACATCTAATGTATATGAAATGAACAGGATAAAGTGTGTGATAAATGCTAAATATCCAGCATTTAGTCTATGTAAATATATGCTACATATGTGTTTTTTTTGTAAACTCACCTCTTCTCATTACAAAAAATAAAATGTGCTACGATTGCTGCAAGTCACTGCAAGATATATTTTACAGTGTGTTAACACAAAAGGCATAACAAAAGTAATGTGGACGTATGTGCTATATATGCTGAATAAATTATACATATGTCACAATTTGTCATCATAACACAGAATATATTGTAAATTTGATGTCATGGGTAATTGTATACACTGTGGCAAGAATGACCTCCTGTCATTGCCTGTACGTCCCCTTTCTGAACAATTGCCATCACATGAAATCTTAGTTATGTGTAACCTAAATGCTATTTGTAATGGTGCAAGCAGATGAAAAAAGGATGACTGTGCCATACTAATGCTATAACAGCTGTGTTCCCTGCTACATATAGCCATTCAATGTATTAATTTTGTCCTTTAAAAAGTTATACTGCCTTTTGCATTTGCACTCCATTTTGCAGTGCAAAAACAAGATTCACTTCCTAAGGAAAAAACTTGAAAATTTTAATTTGAGTTGCCTTCTGTAGCACAAATGAGTCTGGTGCCATGCATGTCTGTCAGCACTCTGGATAGTACTCAGTGAAGAAAATATACTTGCCAGTCAAGTTTCTCTGTGGTACAAAGTATAAGTAGAGGGAGTTTACAGAAGGAAGTGAGATGATACAGGGTTTGAATCCAGTTAAATAATGATTTTAAAGAGGGGGTCTGAATACATTTTGCACACATTTTGTTATATCATTGTGTTGCTGTTTGAAATCAACATATGAGCGGTTGCCTGTCCCCTTTACCATTATTTGACAGTATTTACAGTCCTGATAATGTCTGCCAGAACTATGCATCTTTGCACACAAGTTGTTATACACGAGATCTGAATTGAGTGCCATTTCACACCCATATTTCTAGCTTAACTGCTGCAGATGTGGTAATGATCTTAGAGATAGTGTTCTCTTTACAGCACAAAGGTGTGATGTTGAGGAATACAGGATTTTTATGGCACTCCTGTGAAGAGCTACAGCCAGAGGCTGCTGCAGGGGAATGTACAAGGTCTTAATATAATGATGAGACTTAGAATAGCATGTCCAAGGCTATCTTCAGTACAATTGGCATCCCACACAATGGAGACCATTGTCATCACCACTACAGTGACATGAGAAGGTGCAAGAAAGAGACCTCTTGAATGATGGGAGGATGAATTTAAGACTGCAAACGCCCCTCAGTTGTGTAAGAATACTGACCCATCACCTGTCTGTGATACGGCATTAATTTGCCAGCCAACTCAGTTATTCATCATGCTTTCAAATATCTCTTTTTACTTTTCTGTACTATACAACTGCAGCAGAGATAGCAGAAAACCATGAGTACATCAGGATAGACTAACGTGCCCGAGAGAAACATTGGGTAAGTATGCATTAGGACTAAATGCAAAGCTAAGTTGTATTATTAGTCCATCACTGTATATCATCTTGAGGAGGCATAATTTTTGAAATTAATATCAGGTCTATGTGCCTGCTCCAGTGAGTACATCAGTATAATTGTGTGTGGCTTCAATGCCCAGAAACAGCTATTAGATTCATTTAAAACAGACTAGCATTTACATGATATTTTAACTTCAATATTGCATGATATTAACAATTCAATATTTGCAAATGCAATTATTTTACCTTAGAAAGCGGATATCTGATATAGCACAGTGAAATACATGATTCTATCAGTCATATCATGCCACTGTGATTGATTTTATGACTCATTAATGCCTTCCCATCATATCTGGATGTGGGCAATGTGTACTTATATAGTTCTCATATCAGTATATGCATTGAAATAATTAAGTAATGTGCCATGCCATTGATCTTTTTCTCTAATATATATATATATATATATATATATATATATATATATATATATATATATATATATATATTAATACATTGCTGCTGATAAGAAAGTTACCATCAGCATAGGGAGGTAGATCAATCACTGAGGTTTGGTCCACCATACCTCTAAAGGTGGCTGTGCTGGCTCCACCACAGGCAGCAGAGACACCCAACACATTTGAGTTGCAACCTGTCAGTGTTCCGTCCACAACTCCTGCCTTACTTGCCCCATCTGCATCCGGTAGCTATGCCCCAGCTGCTGATGCAGTGGTACCCTGCAGGAGTATTAATAATAGAGGTTAGTGATTTTGTCACCCATCCTGAGCTGACAGGGCTTGTGGAGGCTGTTATGGAGTGGGGCCTCAGTTCCTGAATCAGCAGGGTTGAAAAGGTCCTGCATCATATTGCCAAAATGATGCCACATCCAACACTGATCTAGACAGTTGACACAGGAGACAGTGATGACAGTTCAGAGGGTGAGGACTAGAGTCTCACTGATTTCAAGTTGGATGTGGATGTGCCTCCAAGGTTTCCTTCCTATTCCAATAATGGTGTTCCCCAACCCTTTGTGTCCATCATCATCCCTATCTGTCTTGTATATGCTATATGTCTGTGCCTGCTACTTAACTTACCCTACCTACCTACCTGATCCTCTCCTTCCTTAGCATCTTTTATAACATTCTTCTCTGTCCCCCCCAAAAATGGCTCCCATCCATAGCTCTCCACTTCGCTTCTGTGTCATTTTGTCATGCTTGATTTGTTCCAATTGGCAGTTCAACATTATTCTGTTGTTGTCACTCATTCCTAGTTTGGTGACTCTCCAAAGTCATGACATCATGTGTACAATACTATATATAGTATACGCATATATTATAGTATAGTATATATGTTACTATATACAATATTTTTATGTTCTGAAAAAGTGGATATGTAGTCTGATCAAATATAGCCATTACTCCTTAGAGTCACTTGTGTGAGTATGTCTGTGAATGTGCAGGTAGGTAACAGTGTTGTCATATGGCTATCTGCTGTATAAATGTACAGCTGGGGATTCCTATTACAAAAATAGATGCTCATTTGTCATACAGAAATGCTTCATTGGATAATGCTGATGCCATAGGATATCATTTGGCTTTGCAATGGGAAATACAAAAGTTTTTCCTGTGGCATGAGGACATGCTGTTGCCTTAATAGGGCATGTGTTCAAATCTTTGATTATCCACAAATTGTGCATGATTGCCATTCATTCTCATGTCACAGTGATGACTGCATTATGCATCGTATGTGTTTGGGTTTAACTAGCAGCAGGCAATGTTGTGTGAGAAAGGCACATATAGCAACAGTCTTATAAAAATTACAGGCACACATATCCCTTGCATCAATAACCTGATGTCACAGCTTCAAAGACCAAAATATCTTACAACTGTAGCACCATTTGCCCCACGGCAGATTCATTCTTCCCAATATCATGTAGCTTTGTCACATAGGTGTTTAAAACACACATTGACTGACTGTATGCATAATGTATCTTATGCTGTTTTGCATGAATGACATCCACAAGTTTTATAACATGTACAATTACAGTGGGAGAAACCTCACCCCAGTCTTTTTGTCTCATACAAATTTACACACAATCATATGATGAAATTGCTTCACATAGGTGGCATCTCGCAGCTTTGTTAAGACTTCCACTATGGTGCATATGATTCATAAACATGTTGTTAGTTGGTGGAATTACTATCTTGCTGTTTAATTCCAGCAAAAAGCAACATTCTGTGAATATACTGACATTAGACAAACAGTGCTGCATGATGTTATTGCTCTCAATTTGTACTTTAGAGGCAGAAATATAAAGTAATTTTGTAATGTCCTGCCAATGAAACATTTGCTCTGCAAATGTCATACTGTGAGTGTTCATGCATCACATGCATTCAGTGATGACTTGTATAACATATATATGCAGGTATAGTGTGTTTCATGTCTGGGACAATGTTGTTGTACAAAACAACAGGAACAGCTTCCTTGGTCAAGAAACATTGATATTGCACTAATGACAGTTGTGTAGAGATTAACATAGTTACCGCTTTGTCATCATTCTGACAAAATCATATTGTACAAATTATCCTCAAATGTACTTTATTATTTCACACATTAATTTCATTTATTTCCGACAAGATCCATTGCTATGTTGTGTGGGCAAATGCAGTCAATACACAGCTCTGTAGAGTGTGTGGTGTGATAAGCAAGGACTTCAATCAAGTAACATCGCTCAGTCTGTTGCACACCTGTGTCAGACAGGAGTGGCTTAGGCAAAGGAAGTTTTTATGGCACAGTCAGAGGGCAACATTATTAAGCCATTACCCTCCATAGTAGGGAATCCATAGTCATTACAATAGGGAAGTTTTGTAAGTCCATCAATTGCTTTGATCATGACACGCATACAGTATGCCTATTTCTGTGGCTTCGCAGGTTGATATGTAGCTTTCAGATACCTGTCTTGGCATATGTTTGAGTCTGGCAAGATGCAAATGTTGAGCATATTATTGATTGTTTACAGGTATTACTTAATTTCCAAATAAGAATGCACCATATTGCCATGTGTTCTACCACACATTTATGTATTACTGTAATTGTTTTCTTTTTACTGTGCAGCTTTATAGGGAAATAGTACTTACATAAACATGTCTTCCTTTATAGTATGATGTCAAATCATCATAAATTTTGAATGGGTTTTTGTTTGGATACTTTCCTTTGTGTTTGTGTTGATTACATAATGTTACATAATGTTCTCTATACTGTCTTGTGAGCATGCTCAGTGTATTCATGTAGTAGATGTGCTGCATTTACAGGGACCTTGAACTACTTCAGTGTCATCAGATCTATGCTGTCATTTGTAACTTGTGTATTTGGAGTGTTATTATATTACAATTTATGATATACACGAATATAAAACACATACTTGTTTAATAAATGTGTTATGGTAATATACCTCCAATCTACGGTTGTCCAGTGACAACAAATGGTAACACATGTCCCTTTCTGCTGTGTATGACATAGCAGCTGTATGGATCATGCCTTGTTTATACAGAATAAAATGTAGAATACAGAAGTACAGTCAGTTATCACACAAACATTCCATGTATATACATACATCATATTCAATAACTGCAGTGTATGTGAATAGCCCCTAATGTATCCACTGTCCCTGCTAACTGGTATCTCGATACACCATGTTATGGACATTAATATCTTATTTACTCCTCTTTCTTACAATGTTGCATTGTGTCCTTCTCACATCCACTGTAAGCATGTTCATTTTTAGTTATGTACATGGGCAAACAATAGGAAATGAGATTATTTATTATTATCATCAATATGAACATCTTTCAGTTGCATATGTGAAATCATTACATTTTAATGCATTAACTGATTACATTTTTATTTACCATGCTCAGGTACTTGTCTCTGCCCTATTAACATTGTATTCTGTGTTCATTTTCCCAGTTTTATATCCCCTGCATTTAAATACTTATTATTCACTTGCCCTTGCATCACATAAGCTCTCTGCATGTGTTCACATAATAAGTTTGCCTGCAGGCAAGGAGTTTTGTTTACATTGTGTGCTCATGATTCCCAGTACCATTTCAAAGCCACCAACACTGCTGCCAGCCATGAAATGGTGCTTGGATACGTGCAAGCCCAATGAGCAGCAGGCATATTCAGTGAGGGTGCTGCTCATCATGCTAACATGCTGTAATCATGCAGGCTTTGCACGTAGCCAACACAATTGTTAATGAATCCCAGGGATTGTCTAAATTGCCATTAAAGATTATTTTATGGACGTTTAACACAGCCAAAGTGTGTGCATCTATTGGCACACTAGTTACCTTGGTGTTTGGACTTTGTGTACTGGAAATTCTCTAACTTCTGACAGTTGTAAGAGAACTGTGAACATGTTTTGAACTGTATTTTGTGATTATAGCACTGTTGTGTGGCTGCTTATGTATTACTTGACACTTTAAGTGCTTATTGTGATACATTATCCAGTACTGTCAGTTTATTATTCTGATTGTGTTCTCTCCCATGACTCGATGGTTTCTAGCTCTGTTCCCCCATCAAATCCATTTGCACCTAAAAAGAAAAACCAAAATAAAAATATGCATCAACCTAAGCTTAGTGATTCTGTCAGGGCCACTTTGCTTTGCTTTGCGTCTTTCGGCTTTTTCCCGGTTAGGGGTTTCCACAGTGGAACTCCGGTCTGCTAATGATTGGCAGTAGAGTTTTACGTGCTGGCTTGCCGGGCCTAATGCACAACCTTCAATGAAGGAATGCCCATTCACGGATGTCGCCACACAGAAGACGCTCTAACTGAGAATCAAACGGGCAACGTCTAACTGTGAGGCGACAAAGCTACCGCAGCCCCACCACCGCAGTATATATTATGTCAGTTCATACATAAACCACTTACCTTTTGCCTCGTCTTCCTGTAGAGTAGTCTTGTCGGCCACTATGGAATGAAGTTTAGACACATCCTCTGGATCTGGTTCTGTACCTGGTGCAGGTATTGGAGAACCAAACCTTTAAAGTGCAGGAGTTGTCTAGGGTAAGACACCACTTACCAGACATAATGTTCTGTCTCCAAACATATTATTCAGTAGTGAATTTCAAAAGAAAAAGAGATGCTTCATCTTGCAGCTGATAATCAAATTATATTCTGCAGACAGATAATTTGGTGGTTGTGTTCCCATACATGACACTAGTGCTAATTTGACAAGAGACCTTTTTGTTGTTTCAGTGAATGATGAAGAATCTGAAGAGGACAACAGTGATTTCCTAGTTGACACTAAGTCCACTCACTCAGATACTTTGGAAGGTGAATCTGAGCTTAGGTCCAAACAAGTGTTCATTTTTCCACAGATGATTGCTAGATTTAGTGATGTTTTTGCTTGGGACCAACTGTGAACTACCCTAAAGTTAGGCAGGGTACATGACCTTATAGAGAACAAGATGCCTAATTCTATGGCTATCCCTCTCTCTTGTTGGCCTTGGAAGATATTTATAAAGCTGCCTGCAGGACACTAGTATCTATTATAGCAGTCCCTGAAATAACTCAGAGAAATTATAGGGTCTCCTCCAATATGACAGGCCACTTTTCTCATTTGACTGCTGACCCTGCTGTAGTCTCCAAAGCTGTCTGCTCAAATAAAATGTCCTTCATCTTATCCAACACCATCTGGTAAAGAGGGAAAATGGTTAGATCTTCAGGGCAAAAGTATATCTCTTTCTAGTAATCTAGTCTTCAGAGTGGTAAATTATCAAGACTATATGTGGAAATTTATTACAGTGTGCACAGTTTGGCTGATTTTGCTGCATTGTTACCTGAAGAGCAAAAGTCTTATATGAATGAAATTATTTATAATTTGACTCAGGTTTCAAAACATGCTTTGAGAGGTGTGCTGGAATGTGCAGATAGTGTCTCAAGAAAGACTGCTTATTCTGTTGTATTAACACAGTTTACATGGTTGCATAATCAGAGATTCTCTGATGATTTAAAAGCTAAAATTTTCAATGCATCTTTAAGTTCTGAATTGGTGGTTGGGTCCTCTGTTACATAGATTCTCAAACAGTGGGATGATAGAGGCAATTTAATTCATGGGGTATCTAGGATGTTTTCTGTACCCATGTTCTCCTCAAACATGGCATCTTCCTTCAAGGGGCAGAACAAACAAAAATCACAGCCAAATAAAAGCCAGAGATCCAAAAATAAATGGCAGAGGGATAATTCTTCGAAACCAAGCAAATGGAGTTCCTTTCTGAAAAAAATATTCACCCCTGCAAAAGATTGACTATGGCAAGTCACAGATCACCGCTACTCCTCTCCTGCTCTTCTTCATCCTTCCTCCATGCTCTCTGTCATCTGTATAGCCTGGCAGCAAATAGTCTCATATAAATAAGTTTTGTGAATTATTTGGACAGGATAAACTTGGAGGTGGATATAAAATCCTCCTCCTCCTTTTAGGGATATTCCCCCACACCCACCCAACCAGACAGAGGGGTTTTCTCCAATGTTTCATTACATGGTAGAAGCAACAGTCATAGAGCCAGTGCCTGCGATACACAAAACACAGTGGATTTTACTGCAACATATTTTTGTTACCAAAACAGGAGCACTACTGGAGATCCAGCCTAGATTTGTCTGTTCTAAACTTATTAGCAAAAGTTCAAAAATTCAAAATGCTCACCTTGCAGTCCTAGGTTTGCTTCCAGACCACTTTTTCATAGTGACTGTGGCTCCCAAAGACACTTTTCATTATATTCCTGTTGCTCCAAATTTCAGGAAATGTTTGAGATTTGATGTGTCTGGCTTACATTAAAATTTTTCTACATTACCCTTTCGGCTGTCTAATGCACCTTGACTGTTTACAAACTGTATGGTCCCACTGATTACCTACTGCAAAACCATAGGCATACACAGCTTTAGATGACTTGCTGATTTGTGCTTGGAGCCCTTAAACAAAGTTGCACCCCTCCTTCTGCACCTGGGCTTCAAACTGAACCTTCAAAAGTCCTTCCTCACTGCCTCACAATAACTTGATCTCCTTGGGTGTTGGAAAGACTTAGTAAAAAGGTTAGCCTTCCTGCCACAGACAAAATTCTAGCTTATCAGGTCATTTTCTTGGATTTTGTCTTCTACACATCACCTCAGTAAGAGAGTTCCTCAAAATTCTAGGCCTCATAGTGCTACTGATCCTCATGATACCACTAGCAGGACTATACATGAGAAAAATTAAATTATACTTGAAGAATTGTAGAACCCAGCACCTTTATCCCTTGGATTTTCAGGTACCCATACTGGGATTGTGAAACAGGAAATGCA
Source organism: Protopterus annectens (assembly GCF_019279795.1). Classification (NCBI taxonomy): domain Eukaryota; kingdom Metazoa; phylum Chordata; order Ceratodontiformes; family Protopteridae; genus Protopterus; species Protopterus annectens. The sequence goes on from NC_056725.1 coordinate 1,961,595,633, forward strand.
GTGGAGGAGTGACCAGCTGTCTATGAATCCAGGGCTCCCTTTTTGTTTTTAGACCCCAGTCCAATCTGTGAAAGTGGACTCTTTAAATTTTGCATTGGGAGCAGTGTCAATGAGAGTTCAAGTGCAAGGGTTATATAGTCCTTGGGACATGCCTAAGCACACAAGCATAAAAGAGATGTTGGCAGTGATTCAGGCCTTAAAAGTTCTTTACCACTAATGGACTTGGGTCCTTTTCTAGGTGTCAGAGACAGTACTACCATGATGTGGTACCTGAACAATCAAGGGGGTACAAGGTCATACCCTCTTTGCTGGATGACAGTGATGGCCTCACAGCTGGCTTTACAGCACTCTTTGACTCTTCCAATTCTGTACATTTGTCTACGCAAAACACAGTGGGAGACAGACTAACAGAATATTGGGCAGACCTTCATGAGTGGAGGCTCCATGTAGAGGTCTTACAGGATTTGCTGCAAATGTAGGGAACACCTCAAGTAGCACTGTTCACCTCCTTTCAAAACACCCAATTGAAAAAAAATATCTATTCAAGACATCCTTACAGCTCTGGTTGGAAGACAGATGCTCTGTCATTGGTCAGGATTGGTCCTATATGCATTTCCACCCTTTACAGTGATTTCCAAGTTACTTCTAAAGTTTCACAAAGAATTACCAAAGATCATTTTTGCAACCTCCTTTTGCCCCAGAAAAAGTTGGTTCTCCCTTTTAATTGAATTGGCCAAGGACAAGTACCATAAACTTCCTCACAGACTGGCTCTGCTCACACAGCATCATGGGTGAATGGTACACCCCTGCTTAAAGCAATTGCATCTGGCAACCTGGATGATTCTGTTTTGATGCCTTTTAGGCACTTGTTCCATGAGGATGTCCAGCAGGTATTTAAGGAAGCAAGAAAACCAGCAACTCGAAAATCCCAAGTTTAAAGTGGAAGAGGTTTTCTAGGTGGTGCCTAGCCAATAACAGATGTCCAGAAAGGGTTTTGACCCTCATTTGTGTGAGTTACTTAGAGATGGTTTGTGATATGCTTCTATCAAAGTGCTTCTTGCGGCCATCTCAACTTGTCTGTCCATGGATTCCCCTCTGAAGTCTCCCTTTGTGGTCAAAAAGTTTGTGAAAGTAATGTTGCATGTGAGACCCCTTGAAAACAATTTTCTCCACCCTGGGATCTCAACTTTGCTCTTGATAAAATGACCCTACCTCCTTTTGACCTGCTTCTCAGGCTGATTTACAGTTCATTCTTGGAAAACTGTTTTACTCATCACTCTGAAATCTGCAAGGTGAGGCTCTGAACTGTAAGCTCTGATGGTGGGACAATTCTATTTGATTTTTCACAAGTACAGAGTTGTTTTACACCCTAATTCATCATACATGCCTAAAGTTGTTTCTGAAGTTACTTTCACTCAAGCCATCAGTCTCTCTGTGTTCTATCTCAATCCAAAAAAAAAGCAAGGGAGAAATAATTCTATATACATTGGATGTATACAGACAGCTTGGGTATTACCTAGACAAAACAAAGCCCTTTAGAAATGCTGACAGATTTTTGTCTCCTATACAGGGTCTGAAGAGAGAAAGGGCATCCTGGATTCAGAGACACTTGATCCACTGCGGTTCCTGTTTCACAAATCCCAGTACCAGTACCTGGAAAATCCAAGGGTTGAATGCGCTGGGCCCAACAATTCTTCAAGTGCCATTGACCACAGGAATTACTGTAAACACAGATAGAAATCTTCTTCTTCTTTAGGCTTTTCTCGGTTAGGGGTTGCCACAGTGGAACAACGGTCCACAGGACGATTGGCAGTGGAGTTTTTATGGTGTTGAGTTACCAGCCCGGCACCCAACCTTCCACGGAAGGCACACACATGCACACACTTACACCTACGGCCAGTTTAGAGTGTCCAATCCACCTACAGCATGTCTTTGGGATGTGGGAGGAAACCAGAGCACCCAGAGGAAACCCACGTGACCACAGGGAGGACATGCAGACTTAAACACAGACAGAAATAAAATATTAAAATAAATACATTTTAAATAAGCATAAAAAAGAAACAGGATAATAAAGCTAACAATAAAATGAGAGGAAGGGTGTCACCAAATGGGGCTTATCTGAACAGTAAGCCAGAAAAATTAGCACTGGGTTGTGAAGAGTCAGATGACTTTCTTCTTTCAATGGTATAAAAATACTGAATACTCACTTCCTGTGACAGCTGTTGGCTTCTCTCTCAAAATATGGTCAGCCACTCAGGTGTCACAGGAATAGAGAGAGGGAGGGGAATCTGAGCTTTCGAAAGCTGACCTGTACTAGGTTATCTTGGCAGATAACTCAAAATGCCATTGAGGCAGTGGGAATGCTGAACATCTAGTTGGTATAGGCCAGATTCTAAAAAGAAGTGGGTGAGTCAAGAAAACCCAGTAATGACTGGCTTTCAAAAGCTCAGACTCCCTTCCCTCTCTCTTCATATGACAGCTGATTGGCTGAGCATATCCTGAGGTGAAAGCCTACTACTGTGACAGGAAGTGAGTGTTAAGGCTTTTTTTCTTCCACAAAGACAGATGATAGTACTTGAAGCCAGAATAATCTATCAAGAATAAATTTAAAAACAAACCCAACAACAACTCAATCAAAAAGGTTGAGACCCACCTCAGCTATGCACAATCTGAGGGATGGCAGGTGGGTGTTGCCACTGTTACAGTGAGGAATTTAAGCATGTACTGCAGTGGTGGTGGTGCGGTAGCATTGTTGCCTCACAGTAACACTTCCTGTTCGATTCTCAGCTGGAGCATCTTCTGTGTGGGGGGGGGGGCATGCGTGAATGGGCGTACTATCATTGAAGGTTGTGCATCAGGGCTGGCAACTCAGCATGTAAAAATCTACTGCCAATCATTAGCGGACTGGAGTTTCACTGTGGTGACTCCTAACCGGGAAAAGCCGAAAGACACAACAACAACTGTTACAGGTACATAGGACTTGTGCAACTGCATCTTTTTCCCATCTCATGTTTGACTACTTGGGATATCTACATCTTCACCAGCTAAGAACAGACTCTTGTCATCCTCAAGTCTTTCCCCTGTAGACAAAGAAGGGCAGGTATTGTGATAGATTTGATAAGATAATTTTTTTTCTTTCACTTTGGCATATAGAGTTCTTAATTATCAGACTCATTCTTGAATGGTTGTTATTATTTGTGCAATGTTTGAGAGAATTATCTACTACACATCCTCTTGAATGTAGTGCCAATATGACTTCCAAAGTTGCTAACATTTCTCACATATCAAACATGCCTTAAGGAACGTGTATGATTTTGTAGATACTGTGTCTAGGGTTGCTGCTACTGAGACATGCCTTGGCACGTCATCAAAAGTTTTATGTTCTGGCAAAATCTGAAATTTTAATTCAGCTTTAGATAAGAAGTTTTGTTTGGCCCATCTGCTACAAAAGTCCTCAACCAATTTAATGCAAGACTGATATTAATACAAATAGTTTCCAGGATTGTTCAGCCCCACTCCCCTTATAAATCTTCCAAATCCTGTTTTTTTATGTAACAAACAAACCAAAGAAGTCAAACAGGGAACGAAAAAAGAGACAGCAGGAAGGGTACGAAAGAAACAAGAATATTTTCCAAAAAAGGGATAGTATCGTACTTTCGAATGACTTTACCAGTATTCTTTCCATCTCTCCATCTCTTCTGCTACTATCCTTCAAAATCTGTCCTAGACACTGGCTCTGTACATTCCCCTGTGGCAACAGAATGTTTCAGACTCTTGGGTGTTAAAAGTGGTTCAGGAGGAATATAGTTGGCACTGGATACAAATATGTCCTTTCAGAGAAGTTCCTGCCCACCATGTAAACCAATCAGAGTTTTTTCCTTATGTTTTCCAGCACTTCTTCACCCTAGGAGTTATAGAATTGGCCCCAGTAAATCAAAGGGACAGAAGCTTTTATTCCAGAATCTTTCTGGTTCCAAAGAAAGAATCTCCTATGAAACTAGTTATCTGTATCTTTCCTTTCTAAATCTGTATGTCAAAAGTTCCAAAATTCAAGATTTTGACCCTCCAGAATCTGTTATGTCTCATTCCCCAAGGAATGTTTTATGGTATCACAGTCTTATAATGGATGCCTTCAGACAATTTCTCAGATTTTCTGAATTTTGGTAACATTATCAGTTCTCTGCATCACCTTTTGGATATCTACAATTCCAAGGGTGTTTGCAAAGTGTCTAGGTCCACTCATAATTCACTACAGTCTGAATAGCATTCACATAGGTCCTTGTTTAGATGACTTATCTCATCTTTCCAGAGTATTTCCCAGATTCCAGGAGTCATTACAATTGTGTTTCTTCTTTTGTAACCAATCTGGCTTCCAAAAACATATTTTGAAATCCTCCTTGATCTCATCACACAGGATTGCCTTTCTAGGCTGCCTCATAGACACCTTTCAGTAAAAGGCTTTTTGACACAGGAAAAGGTGGCTTTTTATTTGGAAACATTTCTGGGTTTTTCAAATCAGTCTCAGACTTCATTCTGAAATTATCACAGGATCCTGGGTTCATGGCTTTTATGATTTCCAATTATTCCTCATGCCAGATTGCAGATGACAATGATTCAGTGGTTTCAAAAAAAAACACATTGATCCAATGTTTGTATCTGCTGGAGTTTCAGATTCCAACATAGGGCTTTGTAAAAAAGAAATTATATTGTTGGAGACTACATATACAAACAAATACAATTCTCTCCTTTTCTCCTCTTCTTCCAAGCCAATCTGTATCTACAGATGCCTCAGATTTTACTTGGAGGGGACAGTATCTGTGGGGATAATGATGTGAGGTCTCCCCTTTATTTCTCTTCCTCCAAGCCAATCTGTAGCTGCAGATAGCTCAGATTTTACTTGGGGGGGACAGTGTCTGTGGGGATAAGGATGTGAGGCCTATGGAACTCCTCTGACAGGCTAAAGCACATAGATATAAAAAAGATGTGGGCAGTAATCCATACCTTAAAATCTCTTCATTAGCTATGGTCTCCTGGACCTCTTCGGTGATTACAGTCAACAGAAAAGTGATATGGTATATAAACAAGCCAGTGGTCACCACATCGTATCCTCTCTGAAGGCCAGCTATGATGGCTTTAGCACTCTTTAACTCTCTAAGCATCTTAGACATTCAGTCAGAGCAAAACATATTGGGAGACAAGTTGAAAAGGACTAGGACAGAGTGTTACAAATGGAAATTTAATAAATGGGACTTTGTGGAGTTGATCCAGTTGTGGGGAACAACTCAAGTAGATCTGTTTACCTTCTTCCTAAACAGACAACTGTAAATTTTCAGCTCCTGAAATCCTTGCAAGTAAACCTGGAAAACAGATGCCTTTTCTTTCTTATGGTTGGGAATGTTCTTTTAAGCCTTTCTACACGTTTCACTGATATTCATGGTGATTCTGAAGATTTAGATCATTATGGTAACCTCCATTTGGCCGAGGCAACATTGGTTCTTTTCTTCCTTTTTTATGGAATTGGTCAATGGCAGTTACCACAAATGTCCTCACCTATTCACACAAGATAAAGTGAATTTGATACTTCCAATATCAAGCATCTTCAACTGACTGCCTAGATGATTCAATTCTAATCCTTTTTAGGTACTTCTGTTTCAGAGGACATGCAGCAGATACTAAAAGAAGCAAGAAAATCTGTTACTAGGAAATCTTATATTGGCAAGTGGAAAATATTTTCTAGTTGGTACCTAGCCAATAACAGGGTCTTATCATGGATTATGTACCACTGGTGTTCAAATAGTTCTGTGAGTTACTATCCTCTGTTCTCTCTAACTCATCTATCAAGGTACATCTTGTGGCCATTTCAGCATATTTACTGATGGATCCTCCACTTTATTCTATGTTTTTAGTGAAACAGTTTCTGAAATGAGTTTTATACCCGAGACCTCCTCATAAATGGGTAGTTCCTTCCCAGAATATGGAAATGTTAACCATAACTCCTTTTGAACCTCCTTATCAAGTAGAGTTAATTTTCATTACATGGAAAACTGCTCTTCTCATTGCTCCAAACTCTGTGAGAAGAGTATTTGAGATATAAGCTCTCATGGTTTGCGACCCCTATATCTAGTCATTCATAAAGATAAGGTCTCATTAAGGTTAAATCCCACATTCACGCCCAAGGTTGTTTCATGTTTACTTTGACTCAAGCTATCAGTCTCCCAGTCTTGTATCCAGATCATCATAACCAGACGGAAAGGATTATACATACGCTGGACATGTATAAGTAGCTTAGATACTATGGACAGCTTAGATGCTATCCTGACAGAACTAAGTCCTTTAGAAAAGTTTATCAATTATCTGCTTCTTATGTCGGGACAAAGAAAAGACATCCCAAGTCAAAACAGACTTTTTCCAGATGTCTGTCCTCAGCAATTGCCTTTTATTATTCTCACTGTGGTAAACCAGTTCCAGGCAGTATAACAGCTCATTCTACCAGAATCTTATCTTCTTTGATGGCATATTGGAAAGGGATGGGCTCAGGAAACATTCTAGAGGCAGCTACATGGTACTCTGTGCATATCTTTACAAAGCATTACAAACTGGACTCTTTTTCTAGATCCAGGATAGACTTTGCTAGACCCATTCTCCTGGGGCTCTAGAATTCATATCCTTCTTCCTTCCAAGTTAGGTTGGCTTTCGTGATCAACCTATACAGCCTAAATGCTACTACAGCAGTAGGAATGCTGTACACAGTACAGTTGTGTAAGTTACACTTTCCCATAACGGTAGATTTTCACATTCCTCTCTGCTGCAGTAGCCATGCCCAACCTCCATCCCCCTATTTTTGTATATAGTTATTTGTCAAAATATAAAATTATTTTTATCAACTATTATATTTATTTAGGATGCATACACTCTATCTTATATTTTAAACAAGAACTTTTTCTGAAGAAATCTTCAATCTAACTGCTGAATTTCCCTCCATAATACTGTTCAATCAGCAGTCAGAGTGAAGTTGTGGGAGGGATCCAGAACTTTTGCATACTGTCCAGTTGTGTCCTGGTAGGACACAACCCATATAGCCTAAAAGCTACTTCAGCCAATGAGGAATTTGAACATCTACTGTGTAAGTGCAGCTTGCACAACTGTACTTTATTGCATGCTAATGTATTGTGATGGTTAAGGAGAAAAGCCCAGTCAAGAATATGTGAACTGCAGAATGAATTCATAGTGTTTCTGCAAGATAAGAAATCATTTTGGTCCTAACTTTTTAAAGATGTGAACTGGACAATCAAACTTGCCTATCTGCCTGATATATGCAATATTTTTAATGATCTTAATACTTCCATAAAATGAAGCAATGCAGCATGTTTTCAATGGCAGATATAACTGAAAGGCAAAAATGAACGTTTGAAGCAGGGAAGAATAAAAGTGTCTGTAGATTGTTATTGTTTTTAGTGCTGTTTTAGCTGATTTTCTGTAACAAAAAAATAAATAAATAATTCTAAGCTTGTTTCCTGCCTTTCCTTTAACTAGTCTAGTCCAGATACAGATTTGCTGTATCCAGGACTGTTTGTAAGCTTCTGAGCCCGCCAAGCCTTTCTGTGTTGGAGGGAAGCATTCTAGCTTATCAGTGGGAGGGGTAAGCACTAGGTAGCTACCACAAGAGTGGTGTCTGGCCCAGAAATTGTAGTTTATTGGCCGTTTGGGCAGTTTTTCCATCTCTTTTAATGTTCTGGTCTAAAAGCCCACGTTTGCGCTTGTTTCCCACGTTTCCTGTAGATAGTCTAGCCAAATACAGTTTTTCTGTATTCAGCACTGTTTCTAAGCTTCTGAGCCCCCCACGCTTTTCTGTGTTGAGGGTAGCCTTCTAGCTTATCAGTGGGAGTGGTAAGCACTAGGTAACCTATCTACCGCAAGAGGAGTTGTTTCTGGCCCAGGAATTGTAATGTATTGGCTGTTTGAGCACTTTTTTCCATCTCTTTCAACTTTCTGGTTTAAAAGCCCACATTTGCCCTTGTTTCCCACCCTTTCTATAACTAATCTAGTCCAGATACAGATTTACTGTATCCAAGACTGTTTGTAAGCTTCTGAGCCCCTGAAGCCTCTCTATGTTGGAGGGAAGCTTTCTAGCTTGTCAGTGGGAGTGGTAAGCACTAGGTAGCCTATCTAACCCACAAGAGGAGTAGTTTCTGGCCCAAAAATTGTAGTTTATTGGCCGTTTGAGTAGTTTTTTCCTTCTCCTTCAACTTTCTGGTCTAAAAGCCCATGTTTACACTTTTTCCCCCTTTCTTGTAACTAGTCTAGTCAACATACAGATTTGCTGTATCCAGGACTATATGTAAGCTTCTGAGCGCTCCAAGCCTTTCTGCGTTGAGGGAAGCCATCTAGCTTATCAGTGGGAGTGGTAAGCACTAGGTAGCCTATCTACCACAAGAGGAGTGGTTTCTGGCCCAGAAATTGTAGTTTATTGGCCGTTTGAGCACTTTTATCCATCTCCTTCAACTTTCTGGTTTAAAAGCCTGCATTTGCACTTGTTTCTCACCTTTGCCATAACTAGTCTAGTCCAGATACTGATTTTCTGTATCCAAGACTGTTTGTAAGCTGCTGAGCCCCCCCCCCCACCAATCCTCTCTGTGTTAGAGGGAAGCCTTCTAGCTTGTCAGTAGGAATGGTAAGCACTATGTAGCATATCTACCACAAGAGGAGCGGTTTCTGTCCCAGAAACTCTAATTTATTGGCAATTTGGACAGCCTTTTTCATATCCTTCAACTTTCTGGTCTAAAAGCCCACTTTTGTGCTTTTCCCGCCTTTCCTGTAACTAGTCTAGTCAAGATACAGATTTGCTGTATCCATGACTATATGTAAGCTTCTGAGCCCCCACAAGCCTTTCTGTGTTGAGGGAAGCTGTCTAGCTTATCAGTGGGAGTGATAAGCACTAGGTAGCCTATCTACCACAAGAGGAGTCATTTCTGGCCCAGAAATTGTAGTTTATTGGCCTTTTGGGCAGTTTTTCCATCTCTTTCAATGTTCTGGTCTAAAAGCCCACGTTTGCGCTTGTTTCCCACGTTTCCTGTAGATAGTCTAGCCAAATACAGTTTTTCTGTATTCAGGACTGTTTCTAAGCTTCTGAGCCCCCCACGCTTTTCTATGTTGAGGGAAGCCTTCTAGCTTATCAGTGGGAGTGGTAAGCACTAGGTAGCCTATCTACCGCAAGAGGAGTTGTTTCTGGCCCAGGAATTGTAATGTATTGGCTGTTTGAGCACTTTTTTCCACCTCTTTCAACTTTCTGGTTTAAAAGCCCACATTTGCCCTTGTTTCCCACCCTTCCTATAACTAATCTAGTCCAGATACAGATTTACTGTATCCAAGACTGTTTGTAAGCTTCTGAGCCCCTGAAGCCTCTCTGTGTTGGAGGGAAGCTTTCTAGCTTGTCAGTGGGAGTGGTAAGCACTAGGTAGCCTATCTAACCCACAAGAGGAGTAGTTTCTGGCCCAAAAATTGTAGTTTATTGGCCGTTTGAGTAGTTTTTTCCTTCTCCTTCAACTTTCTGGTCTAAAAGCCCATGTTTACACTTTTTCCCCCTTTCTTGTAACTAGTCTAGTCAACATACAGATTTGCTGTATCCAGGACTATATGTAAGCTTCTGAGCCCTCCAAGCCTTTCTGTGTTGAGGGAAGCCATCTAGCTTATCAGTGGGAGTGGTAAACACTAGATAGCCTATCTACCACAAGAGGAGTGGTTTCTGGACCAGAAATTGTAGTTTATTGGCCGTTTGAGCACTTTTATCCATCTCCTTCAACATTTTGGTTTAAAAGCCTGCATTTGCACTTGTTTCTCACCTTTGCCATAACTAGTCTAGTCCAGATACTGATTTTCTGTATCCAAGACTGTTTATAAGCTGCTGAACTCCCCAATCCTCTCTGTGTTGGAGGGAAGCCTTCTAGCTTGTCAGTAGGAATGGTAAGCACTATGTAGCGTATCTACCACAAGAGGAGCGGTTTCTGTCCCAGAAACTCTAATTTATTGGCAGTTTGGACAGCCTTTTTCATATCCTTCAACTTTCTGGTCTAAAAGCCCACTTTTGTGCTTTTCCCACCTTTCCTGTAACTAGTCTAGTCAAGATACAGATTTGCTGTATCCAGGACTATATGTAAGCTTCTGAGCCCCCCAAGCCTTTCTGTGTTGAGGGAAGCTGTCTAGCTTATCAGTGGGAGTGATAAGCACTAGGTAGCCTATCTACCACAAGAGGAGTCATTTCTGGCCCAGAAATTGTAGTTTATTGGCCATTTGAGCACTTTTGTCCATCTTCTTCAACTTCCTTGTTTAAAAGCCTGCATTTGTGCTTGTTTCCCACCTTTCCTATAACTAGTCTAGTCCAGATACAGATCTGCTGTATCCAGGACTATATGTAAGCTTCTGAGCCCCCCAAGTCTTTCTGTGTTGGAGGGAAGCATTCTAGCTTATAAGTGGGAGTGGTAAGTACTAGGTAGCTTATCTACCACAAGAGGAGTCATTTCTGGCCCAGAATTTGTAGTTTATTGGTTGTGTGGGTAGTTTTTCCATCTCTTTTAACTTTCTGGTTTAAAAGCCTGCATTGCATTTGTTTCCCGCCTTTCCTGTAACTAGTCTAGTCCAGATACAGATTTGCTGTATCCAGGACTGTTTGTAAGCTTCTGAAAGTTGCCAAAGTCTTCTCTTCAATTTTTCCATTAGATCTGCTAGTTCTCTCCTCTCCTGCATTTTTACAAACTTATTAGACTAGCACTTTACCATACCAGACTTCTTGTAGTAAATGTTGTAGCACACGAAAGTGTTACCAGCACTAAGCTTTCTACAAGGAAACAGCTCCAGTACTTATTATTAATTCCCACCCTTCCAGGCATGTCTAAAGGTCAGTTCCAGGTCAGTTCCCAGTGCTTTGTCCTAGTAACCTAGTGAACTTGGGTATCTTGAGGCAATGTAGCTACTGCCTCATGTACATCGACAACCCTCTCCTCTTACCTCCCAACACTCAGACTTGTGAGAGATGCACTTATATATCCAAATTGTGAGTCATGCACTCTCCAGCCAAGACCGGAATAGCTGGTCAAGAGGAGAAGGTCAACACTTGCACCACACCACATGAAACACACAGCCCTCCAGAACACACACCAGCACTGCCTTCACATAAAAATACAAACCACACACCCACCTTTGTGGAGGCTCCCAATAGAAATCTACCCAAACAGCAGAGACCTCCAAGGCAGAAACGTACTCAACCACCACAACGCAGCACTAATCACGAGACACATAACTCTCCTAAACAGTGTGCCACTCAACCAAAACCCCTATGGCAAAACAACATGCCCAGCACACTAGTCATAGGTGACTCGATAGTGAGGTACATTGATGTCTCACTCACTAGGTTGAATAAGGAGAAAGTAACAGTCAACTGCCTGTCAGGTGCCAGGATCTGCCACATAATGCATGCACTCAGGTCCCTCAACAATAGGTACAAATATGACTCTGTCATTGTACATGTGGGTGTAAATGACTTGAGACGTACCTCCCTAGACTACATGAAAAATGACATGGAGGAGCTCTTGGATTATGTAGCCCAGGCAGGTATGGCCCTAGCCCTGAGCAGCATCCTACCATCACCCAGAATGATACCACAGTACAAGCAGAAAATGATTGATTTCAACAATTGGCTAAATTTCTGGTGTCATTCGAAGGGGATCCAGTATCTGTCTGCCTGGGATGACATGATTGACATACCTCAATGCTTTGCCAGAGTTAGTCTGCATCTGTCACCCCTGGGATTCCGGATACTGGCCAAGGCTCTTGCCACCCCTATAGTGCCTTTTTTAGGCAGTGTTCCGAAGATGAAATTAGCACCATAACAGCTACAAATAAATGCAATCCGAGGGTCATGCTGCTCAACACTAAAAGTCTAAATCTCAAAATGCACTCACTTGAAGCACTCCTTAAAATGGAGAGCATTGACATTTGTGCTGTAACAGAGACCTGGTTCAAGACAGCAGAAAGCACCCCTGCACTACCTGGCTATAACTCATTCCACACCTTTTGGCCCTAGAACTTGGACCAAAGTTCCAAATATGGTGGTGTTTCCATATTCATAAAGATGCGCACACCTTCAGACTGGTAGCCCAACATAACGCATCAGAATACTTCATGTGAAGCTAACATTGGATAAGACAGCAATTCAGGTCGTAGCAGGTTATAGGTCACCAACCATGTCCCAAGCACTCACTCCACATTCCTAAGCACTCTGGAGAATATTAGGGTCCAACCTAACACTCTCATACTGTGCGACTTCAACTACCCCTCCATTAACTAGGAAAACTACTCATGTACCAGTACCCTTGCCCAATGTTTCCTGGAATTCATTAATTCCAATGTCCTAGACCAGCTTGTTCTTACCCCCACTAGAGGTAGCAGCATCTTTGACCTGGTCATTACTAACATGGGTGACCATTGCTCTACACCAATAGTCAACTCCTCCCTGGTTATACCCGACCACAAACTAATCACCTTGGAAATCCATATCCCTCCCCCCGGCAAAGGTAACCACCATGAAAAACTTCTCCAAAGCTAACTTTGGGCTCCTAAAAACAGAGGTGGCTAACTTCACAGCACCCATGCAAATGGAGAATAGTTGCATGACCGCCGAATAATACCCCAATGCACTGTACAAACATGTACACAAATGCATGGATCTCGCCATACCCAATAGAACCAAGACGCTCTCCTCCAAAAAAGGAAGCCAATCAGGTGGTCCCCTGCCATAAGCAAACTCTACAACTGAAGGAGGAAACTGATGCGGAATAAGGTGAAGTCCTAAGACTGGAAAAACTCCCTTATCAGCCTCAACAAAAAGTTGAGATCCCTCATCAAATACTCTAAACTTAGCTATGAAAACAGAATTGCAGCAGATAGTAAAGACCACCACAAGGCCTTCTATAGTCATGTAAAGAACCTCCACTGCAATACCCGGATTTGCTCTGAGCTACTGCACAATGGTACCTCTTATACCGAGCCAACAGATATTGCCAATATACTGGCCGACAGATTCAGTGCCAACTTTACCCCTCCCCCCAAGGACCAATCACAATACCAGAAGATTGACAGGCACTCAGTATTACTGTTGCACAGGTTAAAACAGCACTGTCCAAGACCAAGAATACAGCTTCTACACTATACACCTGACATTATCCCTGGCAGTGTTCTACATGAACTATAGAGTGAACTGGCACCTCACCTGTCTGCTCTGTTCAGTCACAGCCTTACCTCAGGCTTTGTCCTTGTCAAATGGCGCACTGCTATAGTCATCCCTCTCCACAAATGAGGAGTGACTACAGACCCTGGGAACTATCCCCCCATTAGCCTGACAAGTCTAATATACAAAGCTATGGAACACATCATCATGGACCTAATAAACAAGGACATAGGGAATGTCCAAACTCTGGATCCCAAACAGTTTGGTGTTGTGAAGGGTAGATCATGCCTGCTCAACTTGGTCTACTTCTCTAAATCAGTCACCAGAGTTGTGGATGAAGGCAAGGTGGTTCATACAGCCTACATTGATCTGGACAAGGCCTTTGATACCATTCCCCACTCAGGAATCATAGAAAAACTCACTAAGCTAGGCATCAACCCCTATATCACTAGGTGGGTTGTAAACTGGCTCACAGAACCCACAGTGTGAAAGTAGCTGACTCCAAGTCAGACTGCAGACCAGTCACAAGTGGAGTCCCACAGGGATTGGTCCTGGGTCCTCTCCTGTTTGGTATCTACTTCTCAGAAGTCCTGGCCAACATGAAGGGACCCTGGCTGACACAGTTTGCAGACAATTGCAAGTTGGGAGTCATTATTAACTGCCCAAGTGATGTTGATATCCTACAGAAAGGCCTCACTGAGACCAACGACTGGTATCAGAACCATGGACTTAAGCAATGCTGAAAAATTTGTCATCATCCCCTTTGGGAAAAACCCAGTTCCCATAAACTACCACATCGATGGTAGTCCACTGAATACAGAAGGCGTTATAAGAGATCTGGGAACACAGATTGACAGCAACCTCACTTTTGACCACCACACTGCCACTGTGGTCAGAAAGTCCTTCTATGTAAACAAAAGAAAGTCTCAGTAACTGGCAAAGGTCAGAACCAGAAATAGTACAAATCCAAGCATAAAAAAGACAGGATTTTTAACCATATATGTGATATTAGGATTGGCAATGAGAAAAATGCCTTAGCTAAACATATTAAATATAGGACACAGTTTTATTTTTAGGGTACTTCAGTGCATATGTAGTAATGTCGGGGTGATTTGAAAAAGTTTACTAAAATGGCTGAACTCAAATGGATCTTGAAACTACAAGCAGATAGATATCTCGGTCTTAATTGCATGTTCCTTTAAAGCCAGCCTTAAGGAATAGGAAATTGTGTTAAACCCCGATTGGTTATATTTATTGATGCATTGTTTTTACTGGATTTTTCTATTTTAAATTATCTTGTCTCAGTGTGTTTTATGTGCTCAGAAGAAGCGTTAGTTGTTTCAGTGTGAAAGTGCTTATCTGTTTTCAATAAATTATTGTTACTTTTTATCTGCCGTGAAGCCGTGGTGGTCTGACCATATATTTTTATGCTTGGAAAGTCCTTCTATGTGGCACATCTCATTACTAAGGGTTTTGCATCCAGGAAGAAAGAGGTCATTGTCTTCCTCTACTCTTCCCTCATTAGGCCAGTCATCAAGTACAATGCCCCATTTGGCATGTACCTCACTAGACACTAGCAGCAACTGGGGAGGCCACAAAAGTATCTCACAAAGAGGATCCTAGGCCTTAAACATTTGTCCTATATAGACAGACTCAAAAAACTCCAACTATTCTCTGTCTCATATCACCTACTTAGATCTCTGCTCGACTTACAAAGCCATGTCTGACTCAGCTTTGTTAGAAATGCTACATCTTAAGAAATTCCAATCCCTTCGCACCACACACTCCAGGGACATCAACCTCATTACCACAATCAACAGAACATGCTGGAGGGACAGGTTCATAACTCAGGGACTGCCTATGCTATGGAATAGACTTCCCATACATGTCAAACAGAGCACCTCACTGGCACTCTTCAATAGAAATCTTGATGCATGGATGAGAAATAGAAAATTCAATAGACAGAGGCACTGGAAACTAAGGTTGGGTGGCACAATGCCAGGGTAATTCTATGGGCTAGGCTTGTAAAAGCTCCAAGGCCATTAGCCTAGTACACACCTATGAACCTATGAACCTGTGTTCCATAATATAACAATGAAGTATATGAACTTTGATATTGGACATCTGTGAAAAGTTATCACAAAGCACTTTACAAATCTGACAGAACATTTTGAATTTATTTTCCATCAAAAGAAGATCCACATATAGGAAAATAATGGATTATGAATCCATTTCATTCATCAAAAGATAATTTAAATGTAACTATAACTCTACAGGAAAATTTGTTAGAAATAGCCACCAATGGAGGACTGAAGATGAAATTTGAAAATGCAGCATTGCTTGCCACATTTTGGATAAAAGTTAAATGTGAATATCCTGATCTTGCTGAAATTGTTTGAAAATATCTTCTTCCATTGTCATCAAACTAAGTCTGTGAAACTGGTTTCACTATGTATGTTAATTAAAACAAAACTGCAGAAACAATTCAGATATTTATGTGAAAAATTCATACTACATTAGATAAATGAATAAGCAGGAAACAAGCTCAGCTGTCCTATACATGCTTGAGGTGAAATTGCTCCAGTGACAGTAGCAGGCAAAAAAATAATATGAATGGCCTAATGCCAAATGCTGTTTTCTATAGGAAATCATTGCCAGTGCAGTTTCTGAGTGAGCACCAGCAATAATTCACTTGTTTGGGGAGATTTCTCCCTTCTTTGAGGTGATGCAACTGTATATATATATATATATATATATATATATATATATACACACACACACACACACACACACACACACACACACACACACACACACACACAAAGAAGAAAAATAACAATTATTTTTTCACCCATTTGAATTTCAAGCATTTTTTATTCTTTTTGGCTTCAACCTTCAATAAGTCAATATTTCATAGTATTTCCAACAAGCTCATTTGTCACATTAAACAGTATTGATATATACTGCTCATCCAAAGTATGCTTATAGACATTTAATACAAGGAATTCATATTTCACCCTTAAAAGTTAACTTTGTTCTAATTTATACTCAACATGTTTGAATCTAATAATAATAAAACTTCTGTCTTTTTAATTTCATTTTTCCATGCAGTTTTGTTGTATGGTTCTTTGCCAAAGAAAGTCTGAGTAGCACTGACCTAAGGACCAATAGTTTTAAAAATGTATTGTTGAGTAAAAACCGTCTTTTCTGTGCTGTTACTATAAACCAATCTGATGATCATATACAGATTTTAGATCACAAAATATTTCTGTCCATCCCATGTGTTTCTAAATTTAGCAAAGCACCATTATGTGACGGATCTAGAAAAATCTTCACTTCATTAGAAGTACAGTTGAAGTAGTAAGTGTTAATTTCTGTGTATTCCCTTACATTCATTTGTCTTTCTGCCAAAATATTCAGTAAGAAGAAATGTTTTGACAGCTGCTACAGTGTTCTCTAATTTTGACATTATATAAGCACATGTTCTGTATTCAAAGTATTTTTATTTACTCAAAATATTTTAAAGGAAGGCTTGATTATTTACTTGTTTTCTTTCTCCTTTCTGTTAAGGTATCTGTTTCAAGAAAAGACATTATATGCAGTCAGCGTGTTCTTATCTAAGCTCATTCATCTGCAGATGAACCAAATTGCAACCTTAATTTAAATAATATGTTTGGATTTTAAATTTACTTTAAATAAAATACATGCCGAGTTCCTCAGCTGATATGAAAAACTAATCTCAGAAGGTTGTGTCAGCAAATCTGTGTTTTGTGTCCTGGACTTATGTGTGCTGTACATCTTGATAAACCTCACTACAAATATTTGGCAGTGATACTGCTTAATTATTTAGTAAATGGAATGTGCTGTAATTTTCACTCTGTATGCTCATAGTGATTAATTCTTTTTCGTAATTTTCTGATGAATTATTTCTGTTTTTTTGCCTAATCAGCAGACATACTGTGAAATATAATTGCAGTTGGGAGAAAATTACCATCTCTAGAGATAAATATATTTGATGATTAAATTAGGTAGCCTACAGTAATAACATTCATACAACTAAGCAGAATGGCACACTGATTCTGTTCTCTGGTTTAATGGCCTTTCCAAAGAGAAGAATATCATTTTGCTGAACCTTAATCCATTTGTGGTCAAATATTGCGAGACAATCATTGGCTGCTCACAAGTATACATTGTTACTGAAAATGGTAAAAGTTCACCATAATTTAAAGATCCCAGCCTTTACCTAAGGTCACGGGAACATAAATCATATACATACAACCGCCCTCTGAAGTTCACAAGGGATATTTCCTTGCTTAATTGAACTGCAAGATCAAGTATTTTTCCATGCTATTTTGTATTTATTTGTGGAATATTGCATGGCATAATATGAATTGCATACCTTTACATCTTGAATGATTTCTGAAATGTATCAGCATAGATGGTAATTTAAGAAAGATAAGTTAATGTATTTTGTTTTTGTTAAGTATTTGAATGCATTGTCAAAGGCTGTACAAAATGATTTAATTTGTTATAATGAGCCGAAAATAGCCACATTGGAATCAAATGACTTGACAAGTGATAAATGAAACACTACATCAAAACACAGCACATTTCTAAACCTATTATCTAGAAATGTAAAAAAAAATGCCTGGCAGACAGGTTGCAGTTGTAATAGTGAAAAATATTAACCATTTACTAGTGATAGTTCCATTAGGCTCATGCCCCTAAAATTGACAATGGATGTTTTTCTCTCTCTGTCTGGAATGCTGCATAAGGTTTTTGACTGATTTTCATATTTTCAGGGAATTATATTGGAATACGTATTAGTAAATATCCTTAGTGTGTGCTGCTTGCTTTAATGGCAGTAGAGCATTTTGCATTTTTAATGAGAATGTTTTCATTTAATGTCATTTTTATGTAACAGCATTTTTAAAAAAGAAAGTCTGACATATACAAAAATAAGCATTCATCACTGATTTTAACATGAAAGTGTATATTTATGCTTTAGTAGGTTTTATATTTGTCACCCTGAAAAACAACTAGCAGCTGTATATGTTTTATTCAGTACTTTTGTGAATGTTGCAGTTTGCTAGTTTGTCAGTTTCTTAGTTTGACCATCCTTCAGAATGCCACATCTTTACAGCATTTTTCAGATTGTGTTATACATTTTTGGCATGTCACATCAATACTCAACCATACACTATACATTTCATGAACTCATAGTATGTAAGACAAGGAAATCACACAAATCTCAAAAGCACATTCTCCATCTGCACATAGCTTTTAAAATTAGAGAAAAGTACATTTTTTCAGAAGTAAATATTAGACATGATTTGTGAACATTGTACCCATGTGGTAGGGCTAGATTGCAGTAGAATGGCATACCAAAATACTTTGCAGTTTGTTATGACTGCTACACAGTTTGGTAGCACCTTGTATGTGGTATTATCCCATTGTTTAGCCACAGTGGTCCATGCACAGACCACTTACGTAAATGATCCCCCACCCCAGATCCTGTATAATTCACAGACACTACTCAAACTGTATGGAATAGACCCAGCTATATAAGTTATTGACCAGAATTGCATGCTTAGAGTTTGCATCATAGAAAATAAATCCTGCCATCTACTGAGTTTCCCTTGGTGCAGACGAACATGCTGATACAACCATACCTGTTCTTAACCCACTCCTTGATCAGATTCCCTCAATGCCATAATATAGTAGTAATGATTCTAGTTTTGCTGTAATACCTAATGAATGAAACATATTTGTGATTTTGTGGTGTGATTGTAAAGTGCCAGTGAGATGTGAGCAGCTAGCTAGTTAGTAAGGCATGTTAAGCACATTACAACTTACTAAGTTGCAGTTCCTTGCTACACAGCAATGTACTGTGTAGCACCAGTGCACATAGTATATAATGCTGTGATATGCACACTGGTTCTTATTAAAAAGTTTTAAATGAACATAAAAAGCAATGTCTAAGGACTCTTTTTTTAAAATGCAGCTTTAAAATAAATTTGTTCATATAAACCAGGAAATATGGATTCATTTAATCTGCCAATTAAAATCTAATTCTATGCCTTCCTTTCAAATACCTTTTCCTACCCAGTCAAAGATAAATAAAAATAAAAAAGTTTTAAAACTGGTACAATTAATTGAATGCTTATATGTTTAAATGTTTTACACTAAAAGCAGCATTATATCCATGTACTCTCTTATAAAGGCATTGCTTTGTACAACTTGCATAAAAAGCTTTGCAAGAGGCAAGAGGCTACATAAATTGAACATCATAAGAACTTTGGGTACTGTACTCTATATTTTCTTTTATAATACTCTAAGGTCTCATGAAGCACTGAATTACTTTAACTGTAAGTCTAAATGTTTAATTTAAGTAGCCTCTTACTTCTCTTGTGATGCTTTGTATGCAAGACATACTATGCCTTTACGGGCAGTATGTTGAGGATGTCTCTGGAACACTTAGTATACATTACATATCTTGATGTAGATGTCGATCTAGAGCTTTATTTACACACACACACACACACACACATATGTATATATATATATATATATATATATATATATATATATATATATATATATATATATACACAAAATATTTGTGTGGAGGTTCACTGAATTTCCTATTTAGCAAATCATAACTGAAAAACTTGATTAAACAAAACAGTGTAAGAAACTGGAAGCTTTGTTTTACAGCACAATAAACCACTCCCTTGCCTGATAATATATATATATATATATATATATATATATATATATATATATATATTTAGAAAGCTTGTGAGGAAACTATTACTCTATTTTTTTTTTACTTGGATCCCTTGTCTGTGTACTTAATAAAGGATTTTCGACTGGAAACAGACTTGTCCAGCCTTGCTTGGATTACTTTTGAATACTTAGTAATTCTGTACAATTATATATATATTTTTTTTACTTAAGACAAGTTTAAGTTAGCTACTTCTACTACTTTTGTCTGATCTAATTAATATACAGTAATTAACTAGAGATATATGGACTGAAAGTCTTCCACACAGAGAAGTTTCTTACACTGTTTTGTTTTTGGACCCACTACACTTGTTTAGTGGGTTGTTTTGAGACTTTGGGGATACCACAGAGATTACTTGTTTTTTTTTGTTGATACTTTGGTCTCTGAGATGAAAGTTTTTGTTCTGTCAAAGGATCCCTGAATTGGTGTGGAATTCCAGCATTTTAAAACATGGATAATCACAGGCTAAAAGATTTACTAACTGTACCTATCTAGAATGATACAGAAGCAGATCAGATACAAACGGATACAGAAAATGAAAAGGGAAGAATGGGCCCAGAAAATATGAATTCAGAGACTTTTTCTAAACTAGAAAAGCAACTCAAAAGCAAGCAGGGTCTCTGCTGGGAACACAGTTATTTATAACAAAGCATAGATGAAAAGAGACTACCCAGGTGGCTTAGATTGAACAAAAGACCAATGTGGAAAAGTATGGATGATTCACTTTCTAAGGAATGGGAAGATGTTTTAGAGGATGCCAGCTACAAACATTTGTCTGCTAGTAAGGAACAAACTTAGTGTTCAGGAAGCTACAAAGGCTGACATCACATCTTTAAAAACAACATTGGAAAATGAGAACCACAATGACCTATATGCTAAATTTGAGCTGCTTAAAGAAAGAGTGAAAGGATATGAGCAGTCCTTTAAAGAAAGAAAGATTAATAAAATGAAACAAGATCAACTGGACAAAGATGATTCTGGGAGACTTACTAGGGAGACTTACTAGGAGGTACAATAATAATAACAACAACAACAGGAGACCCAACAACAGACAATGTTTCAGTTATAACAGGGGATATAAGGGAAATTATAACCATGACAGCAGACCTCAATGGGATTTTCCCAGGGGAGATCCTTGCACAAAACCAGACAGGGGCACAATACAGGACCACCAGGAGGCTGCCCACCCCAACATCTCATTTCCCACCATCCCAATCTCCTCTGGCTATCAACACTCCGCAGAAGCCTTTGACATCACAGTAGGATCAGGACAGAAACATAAACCACAGAGGCAAACAGAACTGACAGAGAGTTCTACAGGACAAATTACAGGACTACCAGGACAACCGGGACCACAGACAATCCAGCTACCAGGAGCAGCAGCAACTTCACAGAGACCAGTTTCTTCAGGAAGACCAATATCAACAGCACAGACATCGACCACCACACCAGTACCAAAGCCAGCACCAGTACCAGAACAAGAATTACAACCACCACCAGAGCCCCAGAGCTTGTCCCTCTTACCAGGTCCCCCCCACCACAGCAACAGTGAGGAATAATACTACAACCCACCGAGATTCCAGAAAGCAGAGGAGGAATTCCGGAGGTTTCATACTCTATCCACAAACCCCCAGGGAGACAGGAGAACCAAATAGTGGACAGGGGTGAGGGAAATACAATACCTGGGTAATCCCGACTGGAACCCTGACTACAACCCAAGTCCCAGGCTCAGATGGAGGAACCAGCCACAATAACAGGTACAATAACAATAACATGTGCTACAATAACAGGTGCTCCACTTATCTGGAACCACTCTGTTAAAGCCCTGACTGAAGATGAAAAAAGTGTGTTGTCCAAAGGACTAAGTTTTGTACCAAGCTGCAGGAGTGAGGTTGCTCAGGTACTGATAGACCTTAAAATGTTTGTGAGGACGCTGAACTTAAGGATATAGTTTCATGGAAAAAGTAATGACATTGAAAATAAGCCTAGTGATGAAACTATAAAAAGGCCTAGCAGCTATTGTCCATCACTACATCAAACATTAGCTGCTTTCGAAGTGAAATGTGGAGATGGATATCAGGAAACTCCTTAAAAACCTCCTAAACAAAATTTATAACTTAACACAGGGAGAAAGAAAATCATTGCTTGAGCTAGGCAATGATAAAACCAGGTGTGTAATGAAGGCAGACAAGGGAGGAGGTATACTTGTGATTGATAACACTAGCTACAACCAAAAAATAGAGAACATGCTGGAGGATAACAGATATTATGAGTTATTTACCATGGATGACATAAAAAGAGCATATGATTTATGGAACACTAATCTCATCACATTATGGGAAGAAAAACTTATTACTGAAAATCTTTATAATTATTTATGGAGCCCATGCCCATGTTTACCTTATTTTTTTGGAATACCAAAGCCATACAAGAACAGAGAAGACCCACCTTATAGACCGGTGGTAGCAAGTGGAGGTTCCCTTACTGAAGCCACAGCCATTTCCCTTGATTACTTGCTGAAACCTTTAGCAGAAAAGAATAAGTCATACATAAGAGATTCAATGGATTTTTTGAGGAAAATAAAAAAAAAATACAGTGGAAGCTGACAGTATTTTATTAACTATTGATGTGGAATCCTTGTACACAGTGCTCCCTCACAATTACTGTATAACAGCAGCGATGGAGTCTTTTAAGAAACATAATCAAGGTACACAGGCACAACTGCAAACGTTAAGCAAGCTCATTAATCTTGTACTGAACTTACATTTTTTTACTTTCAATGGCAAACACTACAAACAAAAAAATGGTGTAGCAATGGAGGATGCCATGGCTCCAAACATAGCTAACATAGCCCTGGGCAAGTGGGAGGAGAACTTTGTTTTAAACAACACAGACTACATGCAGCATATCACATGCTATTTACATTTTATTGATGACATCTTTATTGTGTGGGAAGGTGATACCTTGTAGCTTGAAGATTTTATCACTGACCTCCATCAAACAACCCCCTTCCTGAAGTTTATCTCTTCCCATAGCTATATTTCAACCACTTTCTTAGATATGCAGATTTCCAAAGACACTAACAATAACAGAATCACCACTAATCTATTCAGAAAACCAACGAGGGTTAACTTATTACTCCACAGTAAAAGTCTACATCCTACAAAAAACAAGTATAATGTAGTGAAGTCCCAAGGTTATATATTAGCTAGAATTACCACAGAGATAGAACCATTTTTGAGAAACCTGAACAACTTATATAATTATTTTGTAGTCAGAGGCTATGAAAGTCAGATGTTAAAAACATCCTGGAACCCATTATAGAACTGAAAAGGACTGAAGCACCTTCACTCAACCTCCCCAGTAGGAGAATGTTAAGAAATTCCACAGAGAATAACAAATGCAAAAATAGCTGCAACCTGACATACACTTTGGATTATCACTGTATCAAAAATGTTATTGAAGAAAACTGGGACATTGTCACAGGAAACCCTTTTCTGATTAACATCTTTGGTGAAGCCCCATCCTTTGTTTATAGGAAGGCCAGGGACATTAGAAGTTTTGCTGAATTTAAGCCTAGACCATATGAGAGAAACACTAAAAGATGTGAAACTAATTGTACAGTCTGTATATTTATACAGAAAGGTGATAGTTTTATTGCCCTTATTTAAATAACTCATTAAGACCAGTGTAGGGGGTGACTGTAACACTACAAAAGTAATTTACAGGGCATTATATGTTGGCAAGACTGTAAATAAACTCAAGTGTAGGATTTCATGTCATCTGTCAGAAATCCGATCTGGATGTAAAAATAATGCACTAGCCAAACACATTTCTCTTCATAAAATTTAAGTTCCAGATCCTAGATCACATAGATATGGGTGATCTTGAAGGAGACATCCTGAATATTCTGGAGAAACATGAATTCATGTGGCAATTAAAGCTGAACTCTTTTAGGAAGCCTGGGCTACACTATCGTTCAATTAAAGGTGCACTGAAACTTAGGAAATTGCCACATTGTTTACATGGCTAATTTTATTTTATTTTATTCTACCATTTGGTTTTAAATACCATTTTAAATCAGTTGTAATATAAGTGTATATTTTGTTTCCATCATCATACATTTTTTCTTATTATTTATTTTTTCTTTTTCTGGTTCTCTTTTTTTCCACTTTATTCAAAATGATGTGTAATAACAATACTAATTACACAATAATATTTTTATAGATAGTTTTTAGGGTTCTTGTACACAGACCTGAAAAAGTCTAGTAAGACAAAAGCGATCTTTGTTAATAGGTTATAAAAATAGAATATGATTTCTACAATTGATTTTTTACATGCAAAGTGTATATGTATATATTTATATATATTTTTGATTGCCAAATGGACTAAGGTTGATATATTTCCAGCCATGTAGTATAGTGTCTTGGATAAAATCACAGACTTAATAATCTACTTAATAATCTGCTTAAGTAAGAGGTACCACAGCATTATAAATTTTATTTAAAGTACATAAGGTTTATATTATTATGACAGCTACTAAGTAGGGCAGAACCAGCTTGAATGTCACACTGATGGGGTAAGTGATATTAATTTAACATGTGTATCAATAACACTTTGTTTTACAGCACAATAAACCACTCTCTTGTCTGATAAAAAGTATATATATATATATATATATATATATATATAGAAAGCTTGAGAGGAAACTATTACTCTATTTTTATTTTACTTGGATTGCTTGTCTGTGTACTTAATAAAGAATTTTCAACAGGAAACAGACTGCCTGCCTTGCTTGGATTACTTTCGAATACTTAGTAATTCTGTACAATTATATATTTTTTTATTTATTTTTTTTTTACTTAAGATGAATTTAAGTTCACTACTTCTACTACTTTTGTCTGATCTGATTAATATACAGTGATTAACTAGAGATGTATGGATTGAAAATCTTCCACACTGAGAAGTTTCTTACACTGTTTTGTTTTTGGACCCACCACACTTGTTTAGTGGGTTGTTTTGAGACTTTGGGGATACCACAGAGATTACTTGTTTAAAAACTTGATTAAAAGTACATTTTATTGAACTCACATTTGATTGAATCATGATTCATAGCAAAGTATAGAAGGCTATAGAGAATCACTGCTAAAATGGTTTACCGACTTAGGATTTCAGGAATTACATGGCAAGTTAGACTAACAGCATTTGTGCATTCGTAATGGGCACCATCTTCTTGTGCCCCTATTTCCAGATGTTTGTGTTTGTATACCAACAGTGATTCACTATGTATAGTGTTTTCTCCATAGCTATCTGACCATGGAGGAGTATTTGTTGTATATGAAATTTACTATAAAATGTGATTCAATGAGCAAAAATGTCACACAGAAAAAACAACCAGTAAAAACTAACAGAAAAATCTAGCAAGGCTAGACTTTCTACTGTGTGATTCCATGAAATGTGTTTTTGATGATATATAATTGTGCTGCGATATATTGGTCATGTTTCACTGTCACTAACTTGAACAGGTTTCCTCTAAGCAATCTACAGCATGAATAAAAGTAAAGCAACTTGGCAGACTGGCACAATAAAATTCTTATGCAAACCAACGTTTGATACAAAAATATATGAGGCAATATATCAAACATTCTTTAGCAAATTTTAGTTTGAAGAACTTCTGGATCATCATGTACACACTGCTTTCAAATTTCCTTGCTGTCTTAATGGACTTGCATGCAGCTCAACACTGAAGTCACCCGGGCTATTTCTCCATAAACAGTACTGGTAAAGGCATCTTTCCACTGGCAAAAGATATACATTTTATAGAGAAATATATGATTTTTGTTTCACATGTAATAATAATAATACAGATCATTCTAGATATGCATTCTATTCCCCACACTTTAAAAATTCCCTTTGTGAAACTGAATACAATTCTTCATGGCAGCCTGTGTGTGTCTGTGTGTGTGTGTGTGTCTGTTTATGAGAGAGAGAGAGAGAGACTTGCAGACTCTCAAACACATGCATGGATGAACTTACACACAAACACACACACATAAATACACAGACATACATACATACAGACACACTCACACTTAAACACATACATATAACACGCACCACACACACACACACACAGACACACACACACACACACACACACACACACACACACACACACACACACACACATAAACACACATACATACACACTTACACGTGCATACACAGACAGACTCATGCACATGCAGGCACACAAACACATGCAGAGATGAAACTACTTACAAACATACACACACGCACACATACACACACACAAACACACACACACACACACACTCTCACACACACACACACACACACACACACACACACACACACACACACACACACACACACACACTGACAACTCTGATGTCAGTTTTTTTCATGGTCAAATTGTCCCACCATTCCAAAATGGAACACACATTCTCCAGCATAGAATTAATGTACAAGGAGAACCTGGGTTAAAGTCCATGGGGGGATTTAATAAAGCCTACATGGTGTTTTTTACTGTGTAGGCATTGCGCTGTGCAGCTTACATGAAAGTAAAGCAGGTTTTAGATTCAGTAAACACTGCTGTTGGTGCACTTGCACGTGTCAACATGGGAAGTTCGTTGGCATGCAAATCATCTCATAAGTAAATGAATCTTATGCAAATAGGTCAGGTAGAGCGATCCAGAAAGCAGATAGGCAGCTCTTTAGAACCCATGTCAGTGTCCCTAGTGTACATGGAAAAATTCCATGTACAGGAATGTAGACAGACAAAAGGGGCTGCAAAAATGTAGATATATGGACAGAAATGGCATGCCACATGCAGATATGAGTGAAACTATCCTTCTGTGTGTCTGAAAAATTAAAGGAAATAAGTTAAATAAATTTTATTTTTTTAATAATCTGGGCATGTTTGCGCAGCATGCCACATTAAAAAAAAAATGAGAAAAAACAAAATTAATATTATGTGACAGAAATGTATTACAGGACCTTGCATGGAGTATTTACAATGGTGCATTGGTGCTGTTGCTAATGTGGTAGGCTAGGAAGCATGTAGTTTCGAGGCTGTGAGCACGGATGCCTATGCAAATGAGATGGAGTTACTGAATAGCATCAAAGGGTAATCATGTCTACATATCCCGTTCGTGTAAGCAGAGAACCATGTAGGTGTTTACAGAGGAGGTAGGTGACACCAGAGTAGTTGTGCCCAATGACTTCTAATCTTATTTCAGCTCAACTGCGCCTGTTTGCATGCCGTGTTTGCTAGGGGGGGACATCCCACACAGCTATTTACTGGAGGATGCTGGCTATGCACTGGAACCATGGCTGATGACACACATCAGAAATGCAATCACACCCATGGAGGAATGCCATAATAAAGCACAAACTCAAACTAGGAACATCATAGAGCATGTGTTTGGGCTTCTGAAGTCATGATTTCAGTGTCTCAGTATATCTGGTGGAACCATGCAGTACTCTCCAACCACATGTGCACATATGTTCACAGTAAGTGCCATGCTACACAATATGATCCCGCTGAAACAGCTGCAGCAGGATCAGCAAAAGGAAGGGATCCACAGCCCCCCACCAATGCCTAGGTCACCATAGTCACACACAGGAGGACTCGGAGGAGGACCCCCCTGATGATGTCTCTCTAGGCCGATGTAAGCATGCCCAGTACACCCTGGCTTTGGCTAAGAGGCAAAGCATAGCACATTCACTGACAACCTAGGGAATGACACCTTACTACTACTCACATACATATAGTAAACTTTTTGATGCCAGACAATCCACACAAACTGTACCTACCCATGTATTGGCTGTATACTGCTTGCATCACACAGAATCAGCCCTGAACTCAGTTCTGTCAACTGCTACATTCTCAAGGTAAGTCTCTAACCTATGCACTACTTGTAAGGATTACTATAATATGGTATTGTATGTATGGATCTGCTGCATTTATCCAAGGAAATATAGTGGTCTACGTGGACAGAAGTAACATGCACATGGGACTACAGATACCCAGTCCATTAGTAGGTGTTCCTAATAATCACTAGGCCTCATGGTTGGAATATTCACTACATTAATCAAGGAGGATGTTAAACAGTGAGGTCACATGATGTTTGGACTAATGTCTATCCCAGCAGATCATGTGCTGTTGTTCCCCCACCCCCAACACAGTAGTGTTCCCATATAACTGCTTTAACAGTAAGTCAGCAATGGTATATCAGCAGACCAGACAATCACAGGGCTGTAACATAGAACTCGATCACATGTTGTATGTCACACGTAATGCAGGAATAACAACGTACATAGTTATGCTGTTGATTGTGTGATGTCTGACTCTTCTCTGTCTGGCAGCCTGTGTGCCTCAGTGGACTAGGGAAGTTAACATGGGTTATGGTGGTGATGGTTCTAGTCCAGAAGTAGTCACATCTTTTGCATGTGAGGTATTATTATGTTGGTGTTTTCACAGACTGTCAGTCTGTGTGTGGTGAAACATTATGAACCTCAGTCACATATTAAATACAGTAGACAGCTGGGGAATGCTGAGGACATTTTGAGTGAAGTGCAGTACCACAGAAACAGGGACAGATGTCATTGTGTGTAACACACAAAATCCCAGACTGGAGTACAGGTAGGTGTGGCCTGGAGTCACTTTACAAGCACTGACAGTCCCACTGGGCATGTCCATACACTTAGTTAAATGAGCACAATTCTGTTGCTCCTTCATCAAAATGATCTGTTATGTATAGATATGTCTATATACACAGACATATACATATACACATCCATCTGTCACAGTCTCTGTCTCTCACATAGTATATCTATCTCTATGTAGTGTCAAATAGATATATAACCATATATATAGCTATATATATTAAATGATACAGAGACACTCCCCATATAGCTACATAACACACACACACACACACACACACACACACACACACACACACACACACACACACACACACACAGTTACATTTATATATACATCCCTGTTATATACATAAATATTTGTGTGGATGTCTGTATTGTCCTACAGACCCTAATAATGGTGAATAAAAATGCACTATCACACATCCATACTGTTGTTCAAAGGAGCCAGAATAAGGGCACAACAGTACATAATCCACTTACCTACAGACACCTGTGCCTGCTGGATGTCACCATGTAGACAGACACAGGTGAACAGGTGATGTAATGTATAATGTTGACAATGCACGCATGGACACGGCACATTGTACCAGCCTACAGGTTTGCCTGTCTAAGTGCAAACAACCACATATGGCCATACTGGTAACAGTACACACATAGCTGGGATAATGACAGTTATCTCACTGCTAGGATACTAGATGCAGATAACAGTACAAAGCAATATCACTCTGCAGGCCACAGATGCTGTTCAACACAAGCTTAGTTTGTGTAATGCTCAAGTACTCTGCCTGCATTCACATATTGAACAGACGTAACCTGTTAACCTGTGGTGTGTGCAATAAGTACTGTGATCTATAGTGTGTACGACTAGATAGGTAGGAGTTCTAATCTCACTCCAGGCTACTTGGTGTGGATGTATGTCTGTACCCCTGCAAAGCACCTGCCATGCCCTCATGGGCTACCCACCTGCAATGGTTATGCACTTTCTGATCCTGTAACTTGCTGTTGGTTTTCAAACTTCCCTCTTCTACAAAGTCTGATGATGTCACCCACCTTAAGACTACCAGCTGACAGTGCAGTGTCAGACATAAATGGTGGCGTGTGTGATAAATACTGTGATCTAGAGTGTGTAAGACTAGATAGAGGGAGGGGTTCTAATCTCACTCCAGGTTACTTGGTGTGTGTGTGTGTGTGTGTGTGTGTGTGTGTGTGTGTGTGTGTGTGTGTGTGTGTGTGTGTGTACCCCTCCAAAAACAGCTTCCATGCCCTCATGGGCTTTCCACCTGCAGTGGTTATGCCCTTTTTGGCCCTGTAACTTGCTGCTGGCTTCTAAACTGCCTTCTTCTACAAGGCCTGATGATGTAATCTACCTTAAGACTACCAGCTGACACTGTAGTATCAGAATTAAGCCATGGTGCATGTGATAAATACTGTGATCTATAGTGTGTTAGACTAGATCAGTAGGGGCTCTAATCGCACTCCAGGCTACTTCTTGTGTGTCTATGTCCATATGGCATAAATATGATCAACTTGAAATCTTAGAAATAGGTTTTTGCCCTATTTTATTTGTACTGTGTGATGTGGTCCCCCAAAGGACTGACCACAACAAGGCCTGATGATGTCATCAAGCATATCATGTCCTGAACTGATAGTACTAGCAGACATGACTTGTGTTACATGCATCACATACTGTGAAATGTAGTGTGTGCCATTACATAGGCAAGTGTTCTCATCTACATACAGCTAACTTGCACTATGTGTGTGCCTTGGTGTGTCCTGTACGCAGTGATTGGAAGTGGTGCTTTCTTCAATGTAGTCATGTTTGTGTGTGATCCTGTTAAAGCATATTACATCATGATATGGAACCATAGGACATTTGAACTTCACTAGCATAATGGCCATACAGCCCTCACAATCACAGACATCTTTATAGCCGTAGTTACAGGATCAGTACATATTGTCCTAGTCCAAGAGGGACACAGGCAGACACCTTGTGTTGAGATGACGGTCGCCCAGCCAATCATACAGATGCCATGTGCTGAGGTGAGCTGAGGTGCTCTGTGTGCCATCAGGAAGGGTTCTGTTTCAATGGTGCATTTGCAGTGGATATAGAAAGTGTACACACCACTGTTAAAATGCCAGGTTTTTGTGATATAAAAAATGAGACCACAATAAATCATTTCAAAACTTTTCCCACCCTTAATGTGACCTATACCTTGTACAATTCAATTGAAAAACAAACAAATCTGTTAGGGGAAAAAATATAAAAAATAAAAAATGTACAATAAGCTGTTTGCATAAGTGTGCACACCCTTAAACTAATACTTTGTTGAAGCACCTTTCGATTTAATTACAGCATTCAATTTTCTTGGGTAGGAGTCTATCAACATGGCATATCTTGACTTGGCAATATTTGCCCACTCTTCCTTGCAAAAGCACTCCAAATCTGTCAGATTGTGAGGGCATCTCTTGTGCACAGCCCTCTTCAGGTCACCCCCACAGATTTTCTATTACATTTAGGTCTGGGCTTTGGCTGGGCCATTCCAAAACTTTAATTTTCTTCTGGTGAAGCCATTCTTTTGTTGATTTGGATGTATGTGTGGAGTCATTACCATGTTGAAAGGTGAAATTCCTCTTAATCTTTAGCTTTGTAACAGACACCTGAAAGCTTTTGGGCCAAAAGTGACTTGTATTTGGAACTGTTCATAATTCCCTCCACCTTAACTAAAGCCCCAGCTCCAGCTGAAGAAAAGCAACCCCAAAGCATGATACTGCCATCACCATGCTTCACCATGGGGATGGTGTTCTTTTGATGATGTGAAGCATTGTTTTTGCGCTAAATGTACCATTTGAAATTGTGGCCAGAAAGTTCAACCTTGGTCTCATCAGACCATAACACATTTTCCCACATGCTTTTGGGAGACTTGATGTATTGTTTTGCAAATTTTAGCTGAGCTTGGATGTTTTTTCTGTGTAAGAAAAGGCTTCTGTCTTGCAACCCTACCCCATAGTCCAGACATATGGCGAATATGGGAGATTGTTGCCACATGTAGTGCACAACCAGTACTTGCCAGAAATTCCTGCAGGTCCTTCAGTGTTGCTGTAGGTCTCATGGCAGCCTCCTTGACCAATTTTTGCCTTGTCTTTTCATCAATTTTGGAGGGATGTCCAGTTCTTTGCAACATCACTGTTGTCCCATATTTTGTCCACTTTTTGATAATTGTCATCACTGTGTTCCATGGTATATCCAATGCTGTGGAAAAGTTTTTGTACCCTTCTCCTGACTGATACCTTTCAACAATGGGATCCTTTTGATGCTTTGTAAGCTCTCTGTGAATCATGGCTTTTGCTGTAGAAGGCAACTGAGTAAATGTCAGGAAAATCCTACTAGGACAGCTGAACTTTATTTGGGGTTAATCAGAGTCTCTTTAATTTATGGCAGGTGTGTACCCAAGAAGACTGAATGTTGCAATTAAATCAAAAGGTGCTTCAACAAAGTATTAGTTTAAAGGTGTACACACTTACGCAACCAGCTTAGTGCACATTTTTTTATATTTTTTCTCCTAACAGATTTGTTTTTCAATTGAATTGTACAGGTTATAGGTCACATTAAAGGTGGGAGAAGTTTTGAAATGATTTATTGTGGTCTCATTTTTTGTATCACAAAAACCTGGCATTTTAACAGGGGTGTGTACACTTTTTATATCCACGATTGATATGTCTGGTAGACAAATCTCTCCCACAAGCATGTAGTACTAACATCACATACAAGGTTAATGTCCTTACAGTGAGCTATCCATCTACTATGCATCCTACAGATAGACAGCATAAGCAATCAAGCAGGGTCACACACTCCCCCTTTTCAAGGCATCGATCAGCTCAGGGTAGTGTATATGCCACAGGTGACAAAGATACTCATTACAGATGATCCCCATTGAACAAATACTGAAGACGTGAAGTGTCCTTGTGAGGGACCATACTGTTGTTTGTAACTGTCAGTACTGCTTGGAAAGGAACAACAACAAATGTCTTTTGCACTCAGATGTTAGCATGCTGAGGGAAGAGTATTTGGAAGTTGAGTATGTCACTTACAGGTGACTGTGGCCTCAGCTGTGCCATATGATTCCTGCCATACCACTGTAGAGACATGGTGATCTGAGGCACATTAGGTGTAAACCTGTGTGGCCAGGTCTAAGTGTCCAGTTTGTTCACCCCTGAGTACATCACATGCTGCGAATGATGTGCTACTTACCAGGTACATAGATCTAACTGATGGAAATGATACTACATATATATTTGCATGGAGTTTATGTCCATTAGTATGTCAACAGTAATGTGTTCGCAATACCCTCTTGCAGGATATTGACATATCACAGAGACTCTATGAGTGCTCACAATTTGCAGGCATCAGACAACGCTCTTTGCCACAGTCAGTCAGTAGTTGTGTGTATTGTGGTTGAATGGATTCCAAGAAGTAGACGACT
This sequence comes from Protopterus annectens, assembly GCF_019279795.1. Classification (NCBI taxonomy): domain Eukaryota; kingdom Metazoa; phylum Chordata; order Ceratodontiformes; family Protopteridae; genus Protopterus; species Protopterus annectens. The sequence goes on from NC_056725.1 coordinate 1,961,628,814, forward strand.
CAGGACTGTGCCCTGTTGAGCACTGCTTCTCATACATCAGCTATTGGAGGTGGATGTCCCTATGTTGTGTATATGTGGCAGCAATGTGCCACTTAGTGACCCCTATAATGACAGTACTGTGGATGCCTAAGTGGGTGCTTTGTAAATATTGCCTGAGTAGAAGATATAGTCAGATGGCTTGACTCAGTCTAGAGGGTTGTATACCCTGCTGTACCCGCACCCAAGTCCTTGGTGACTGCCTCAGAAATGTCCACCACATTTAACAGTCATACTCCCCCTGTCACAAATCCAAACTGTGTACAGTCAACTGTGTGTGGAACACATATATGTGTGCTGATCAGCTCCATGATGATTGCCCTTATGGGCATACAGATATGGATATTTAGACAAATAGGTGTATTGCTATGTGGTCAGTGGATGCACCACCTCTGTGCAAGGGTATAATAGTTACTATTGTCCACTCAGCTGGTGTGCAGCCAGTAGTGTCAGTATGATTCCAAGGGTTTCCCAGTGGTGTTAGTAATCCTTGTCAGATCACTTGTGGAATGCAGTCTGGAATGCTAGCATGTGCAATAGATGCTGTGTATCTTCCAATGAGAGACTGGTTACAAATGGCTCTGTAAATATGGAAGTTATGGGACAGGTTGTAGGAAAGTCATGTGTCACATGTGGTGGGGACAAGGGCATGTAGTTGATGTAGGCAGTGTAGGAATAAAGGTTAGGTTCATAGATTCATAGGTTGGTACTAGGCTATTGGCCCTAGGGCCTATACAAGCCTAGCCATAACAATTCCCTGGCTATTTCTTCCCACACTATTTACTTCCCTGGACCCCTGGTATGAGTACAGATCCATCATATGTGGCATCATGATGTATGAGGTCACTGACAACCTGGTCCTGTCCTTTGAGGTCACATATGTAACTACACTATGCGTTGTGTTTCTGCTTTGTGTGAGTGGTTACTTTTGTCACTTACCATGTCTACTCAACATCACAACAACACTATGTACTTCTTTTAGCTGAGGAGGTAGTGCTTCCATGTTAGAGGGGCACCCTCACCCCAACTGTCACATAGCACTGACCACCTGTTATTGTACAGACTGCTAATGGCAGTTGTCCACCAGTCAGGTTTGCTGAGGTGTGATGACTCTGTGTCTCTCCTGTCATGTATAGCCGAGTTCATGCAGTTGTAATGCTGCTGACATAATGCATGGGTGTAGAGCTCTGCATACTTGCCTGTCCCATCTGAAGGGTGAGGTGCAGTCACTCTATGTCAACCATCCCACAGGAGGTAATAAATGGCTTTCTTGACATGTATGTCTGTATTGTCTGCAATGGGGGTGTACATGCTTGTAGTTCTAAGGAGACTGATCTGTGGCCAGATCCCACCAGGGAGGACCTCACATTGGGGAGGGGGCTGTACTGATCACCCATATTGGGAAACATGATGCAATACATTGTTCCCCATGTGGGGATGTCACAGCACTGCTGCAGGGCATTGTAGGTAAGGACCTGGACTATCCTTTGGGCAAGTAAGCCACAGCTTGGCTAACCAACACAGTGTGTACATATTACACTTCCCTAATGTGTTGTCTGTGCTCTGTACAGACACCTTGCATGACTGTCTTCTGCAATATGCTGGAAGTAACTGCAATACTTTCTTGCATAGAAGACACCTAGCATGTTGTGCCAAGCATTGTCCACAGATCTCTGAGACATGTCACTTGAAATGCCATGATAGGAGTTAGCATGAAAACAAACACTAACACTGTTGTATACCTACTGACACCGGACCAAATGCTGTTACTTTTGCTCAATTCTAGATCCTGCCTACCGACTGTAACCGATAGAGCCCATTGACTGTTACACTATGCAATGGATGTCAAACATATGTCTCACTCCACCAATCATGGCCTGACAAGGTGTATGATAATATTAGGCCAGCAGACCTTGCTGGACACTGTGTATGTCATGTACAGAGTGTTATGTCAGCTGGCAGATAGGCAAGTGTCTGAAAGTCATACTCTGGGAAGATAGCATTGGCACGCCTACACTGCAATGATGCCAGTCACCAGTGGAGTTCACCATCCTCCATTACTGGCATACCCTGCCTACCTATTCCCTCTCTGCAGTCACAGCCACTGTTAGTGACCTCTGACTGAGTACACCAGCAGGTGATTGCATATTGGGAGCTGTCACAGAATCCCACACAGAACCAACAGTTATCCAGGATGGCTTAAGACACAGTCAGTTGTTCTCTGAGCTACTGACAAAGTCTGACTACCAATGACTGCCCAATACCATCCTCTGGAAAATCATCCACCCCTGCAAAATATTGTAGTGTCCGCACACCACACAGAGTTGAGCCATTACACATGGAGTTATGGACACAGAGAGTAATGTAGCCTTTGACTTTCACTAGATGGTAAGATGTGGGGATGCATTCACTGTTGTACAACCTATAACAAATGATGTGGAATGTAAATCTCTGTCTGTCATTGCTATACTGAATGTGGCAGTCATCACACTTATCATTGTGTGCAATTGCACCCTTGCTATGTCACTACACAGGCATATCGCACAACTGTAGCAGCCACACAGGCTTCACGGTACACCAATACACAGTGTAGATAAAATGTTTTATGGTATCCATGTCACGGCCGTACATGTGAAGTCTGTCTTCTAAATGCTTTTGAGGAGATGTGTATGGCTCCATACAGGGAGGTGTCAGATCCCACTGTGTACCTCCCGTGTATCCATGACAGGACTAACATGTCTCACCTGTTCTACACACCTACAACATAACTGTGGTATACATAGTACATGCTGTAGAGACAGGTATGTAACACAGACAGTACATCCTACATGAAACAGGCCCCCCATGCATGAAACACACATCTGCTGTGACACACATCATGTACAAGTTACAAAATGTAATGCGGAACACGACAATCATAACTGGTGTCGGGCAATTGTCTGTACTGGACACAGGATATTTGTAAATGAGTCATGTCCATCACCATAGCTTGTAGATGTGTGAGTTCCCAAACTTCTGGTGACATTTATCAAGGGTAGCAGACCTGTTCACAGATTAGGGATGTATGTGTATGCTGAATGGCTCCATTGTCCTTGTTAGCCAGTTATACACATATGAACCTATGGAGCAATGCACTTATAGTGCTGCACCTTGCTGAAGACATATTTATGCTGTGCTGACATGCCATCCAGTGCTGCTTTATTCCACTGTGTATTGATAGGTTATCCCAACAGACTCCTGAAACAGAAACAGGTCCATGACATACCTGTCATTGTGCAAGTATATAGCCATTACAACATCATACAACAAAAGGTATACAGAAGTATGTGGTGTTCTTGTGACAATTGCCAGCAGACAGTATCTGTCATTAACCACTACAGGTGGCATGACAAAACAACACTGTATTACTCAAGTACATGATAACTGATATAGTCACCCTGTGCATCAGACACATAGCTTCAATTCCCTGCATCGATGGCGAGGACGACAGAGATGAGGCACAGGTATCATCACTTGCATAGGGTGTTGTGTGGGGGTGCAGGAGGCCTAGGCTGACCCAAATAGTTGACAGCATGTGTGTGAGTCAGGAAAGGAAGCAGGTAAGATGGACCATGGAAAGGTACTGTGTGTGTGTCTGTAGGTGACTTGCATTTGACAGTGGTATGTGAGTGTGTGCATGTACACAGTCAAGCTCAGTGCTAGCCTTACATGTGTGTATGTTAAACAGCTTTGGGCCATACATGGTAGAGTTGATAGTTCAACATTTCTGGCCCCAAACATGGGAACTGGCTCTGCCAGGAGTTGCACTGGCACCTCCATACCCAAGGTCAGAAGCAGTGCTAGTAACTGATAGGGACTGCTGTCTGGTGGGACTGTATTCCCCATGGGAATGCCCAGGACCACAAGCCCCTGGGCTGATATGTCATGGTGTGGACAGCATACTCCTCTCTGTAGCACTGGATGTACTGTCACTACGGAAGCGTGAATGTGCATGGCCATGTGGACTCTCAGCAGATGGGGTTGCTGACCTATGTCCACAAGTCTGATGCTCATCTCCAACCACACGTTCCAGAACAGACAATGTGCGGTCCAGGACAGACACTGTATCAGCCCATCTTCTGTCCACTGCATCAGTGAACTGAGCCAGTTTATCCCTAATGTGGTGGAGGCAGTCACAGATGTCAGACTGTTCTGCATCCATAACCTTAAGCATACAGCTGGTGTTCTGTTCAAAACGTGCCTGTGCCTTTATAATGACCCAAAACATGTGCCGAGTGATCCATGATATGACTCCTGCAACAGGTGGTGGATGGACAGCAGACCTCCTACAAGGACCCCTGTCAGTCTGCCTGTGTGGGGCCTCACTAGCTCTCTGGCTATGGCCAGTGTCTACACTCACACACACACACACACTTTCCTGTTCAATGTCCCCACCCTTTGACTGTCCAATATCTGTGGCCTCTGCGGACTGAGTATGTGTGGGGCTACTGACTGTGTGCGGTGACAATGAGGGCAGAAGAGGGATGTCAATCTCTGGGACAGATTCAGCCCCTGAATCCCCCACCTATGCCACACTTTGGCTATCATCATCATTAGAGTCTGAAGAGACACTGGCATCAGGTTGTGTAAGGGAGAGAGACAAACCCCCTGGTCACCTGTGATAAGAAAAGAAAAAGCAGTACATTAATACCTGCACTATTATGCTCTGCAGTACTATGTTGTGCTATATGTAAGGCTGTATACACAATCATCACTATGACAGATCTGTTGAAAGCCCAACCTCATATAGAAGGACATGAAGACAGTACTCTTCTAAATAACAGCTGTAGTTACTTGAAAATAACATTTGCATAAACTCTGCACAGTTAACAGATGTGACACTCTGTAGTGTCCTGACAATACCATCACATCTATTAGTGTGGTCACACCTACAAGGCATAAGTAGAAGTCTAACATGTCTACAGTCAGAATATATGTGTGCAGTTGGCAATCATGCTGACAGTACAGCAATGCAGGTAACAGACCTGGGATGACAGTTTAGGGATTACAATGCTGTAAAACTACATCTATAACAAAACAATGTCATGCTTACCAGGAGTAGGACCACAGGCTTGGCCAATACCTGATTGACCTATGAAAAGTTGAGGGAGAGATAATGTCAGTACCACCACATGTTCCACCACCACAAGGTAATATGTCCATATATCTCCAATTTGCAGTGCTATTGTGTTCATTGTTTTATTGGTCAACATCTGAGCATGACAGTCAAACTGCAGTGAATCCTCCTACAAAAGCAGATGGACCTGACACCCATGTAAGACTGTGTATGCCCTGACACACTGAATGCTACAGTATTGCAATGCTGATCAAACTAAGCTTACCTGCATGCTCATCTGCTGTGGACAATGTGGCACCCACATCCATGATGTAGGGTGTGATGGATGCCTGGGAGCTGTTGTGTGCACCTAGATTTGCTAGGAATTCCTCAGCGAGTGAGAGTGGTCGTTCCACTACAGGCCATCCATCAGTGACACCACGATCCCTGGCTATATCTGCTGCTCTTCTGCGTGCAGCATCTATCATGTGCATTGTGTGGTGTCGAACCTACTTATAGGTTCATAGGTAAGTACTAGGCTATCTGCCTGAGGGCATCCATAAGCCTAGCCAGAATATGTTGGCTTTCGCTGCCCCCTTAGATTAGTTCCCTGTGCCTCGGTCCAGCAGAGCCATTAGTTCCCTGTGCCTCTGTCCAGCAGAGCCACTGCAGCAATCCCTGGGGTAAATTTTCTGTTTCCCATCCACTCATCAAGGTTTCTCTTGAAGAGTGTTAGTGAAGGGCTCTGCCTAATGTAGATTGGAATCCTGTTCCAAAGTATGGGGAGTCTCAGGTATAGGAATCTATCCCTCCAGCACATCCTATTTATCACTGTGGTGAGGTTTAAATCCCTAGAGCATGTGGCTCTTGGGGATTTTTTTTTTTTTTAGGTTGAGAATGTCTATCTATTCGGGGTTGGACATGGCCTTGTAAGTCAGGCAGAGATCACCTCTGAGTAAGCGATATGCAACCAAGTACAGTTGAAGTTTCTTCAGTCAAGCTGCATAGGGCATCTGTTTGAGGCCAGTGATCCTCTTTGTGAGGTACTTCTGTGGTCTTTCCAGCTATTGCAGGTGTCTTGTAAGGTACATCCCAAATGGGACATTGTACTCTATGATGGGTCTGATGAGTGATGAGCAGAGGGGCACAATGACCTCTTTTGATCTGGATGCGAACCCTTTTGTGATTAGGTGGGCCACATAGAAGGATTTTCTAACCACTTTGGCAATGTGATTATCAAAGAAGAGATTACTATCTACTTGGGTCCACAGATCCCTTATTACGTCTTCCATATTTAGGGGACTACAACCTATGTTGTAGTTAGTGGGTACTTTGTTTTTTCCAAAGGGGACGACTATGCTCTTTTTGGCATTTAGCTTGAGGCCATGATTTTGACACCAGGTATCTGTCTTAGTGAGACCATTTTGGAGGATGTCCATGTCAGCCGGAGAATCAATTATAGCCCCTAGTTTGCAGTCGTCTGTGAACTTGGTCAGCCATAGTCCTCCTGAGCTTGCCTGTACCTCTGAGAAGTATATGCTGAACAGGAGGGGTCCTAGGACTGAGCCCTGGGGAATGCCACTTGTAACCAGTTTAGAGTCGGATCTAGCTCCCGCAACTCTCATCATGTGGGTTCTGTCCTTAAGCCAGTTGGCAACCCATCTTGTGACGTAGGGGTTTATATTCAGGCTGGTGAGCTTGTCTGTAATACCAGAATGGGGAATGGTGTTGAAGGCCTTAGCGAGGTCTAGGTAGGCTGTGTGTACCATCTTTCCCTCATCTATAGCCTTGGTAACTGTCTCAAAGAAGTCCACCAGGTTTAGGAGGCATGAACTGCCCTTAACAAAGTCAAACTGGGTAGGGTTCAGTGTTTGGAGGTTCCCAATGTCTCTGTTAATGAGTTCCATGATGATGTGCTCCATAGCCTTGCAGACCAAGCTAGTCAAGCTATGCACCCATAGAGTGGCCCACAGCAGCAGTTATCCCACTCCACAAGGAGCCACAATGGACCCCGGGAACTATCGCCCTATAAGCCTGACTAGCCTTCTATTATATAGCTTGTTTATGTCAGGGGTCCAACAGACTGGTTTCCTTTTTTTGGAGGAGTGAATCTTGGTTTTGCTTGGGAAAGATGATCCATGCATTCTTTTAGGTGCCCATAGAATGCATTAGTAAAGGATTTTGCAGCTTGGGCAGCGTCATCCTTTAGCATGGGGGCTTTGAAACTTTCCACCTCGGTCTTAAGTAATGTGAAGTTTGCTTCTGAAAAGTTTTTCATGGGGATTTCCTTGTACGGGCATGGGGGCAGTATGTGGATATCCAGAGTGATTTGTTTGTAGTCAGATCTAACCAGCAAGGGGTTGACCTCTGGTGTGGAACACCGGTCACCCATGTTGGTGATGACCAGGTCCAATATGTTGTCACCTCTGATGGGAGTGTTGACCAGTTGATCCAGGGCATTTGAATTTATAAATTCTAGGAAATGTTGGCAAGGGAGTTAGTGCTTGAGTAGTTCTCCCAGTTAATGTTTGGGTAATTGAAATCACCCAATATTAGGGTGTTTGGTAGGACCTTTATGTTTCCCAGTGTTTCCAGAAATGTGGAATGGGGGTTCTGGGACATGGTGGGTGATCTGTAGTAAGCTACAATTTGAATTGCAGTTTTGCCTGTTGTTAGTTGCACATGGGTGATCTCTGAAGCATTGTGCTGTGCCACTAACCTAGAGGTGTGGGTATCCTTGATGAATATGGATATGCCCCCGCCTTTTGTATTTTGGTCCGGGTTCTGTGGCCGAAATGTATGGTATGAGTTGTAGCCTGGTAGTGCTGGGGTGCTCTCTGGAGACTCAAACCAGGTTTCTGTTACTGGACATATATCAATTTTCTCCATACTGAGGAGTGCCTCGAGTGCATGCGTTTTGAGGTTTTGACTTCTGGCATTGAGTAGCATTACCCTCAGTTTTCTGTTACTTGTGCTATTTATGGTGGTGGGTGTGACTTTTGAGCCTTGCCTAAAAAAGGCACTATGGGGGTGGCAAGAGCCTTGGCCAGTATTTGAAAGCCTAAGGGTGACAGGTGCAAGCTGTCTCTAGCGAAGCAGCATGGCTTGTCAAGCATGTCATCCCAGGTGGACAGACACTGGATCCCCTTTGAATGACACCAGAAACTTAGCCAATTGTCGAAATTGATAATCTTTTCTTTATACCATGGTATCATTCTTGGTGAGGGCAGGATGCTACTCAGGGTCAGGGTCATACCTGCCTGGGCTACATGATCAGAGAGCTCTTTTATGTCTCTTTTCATGTGGTCCGGGGAGGTACGGCTCAGGTCATTCACACCAACATGGACAATGACAGAGTCATATTTGTACTTGTCCTGGAATGACCTGAGTGCTTGTGTTATGTGGTGGATCCTGGCACCTGACAGGCAGCTAACAGTAACCTTCTCCTTATTCAGTCTAGTGAGTGGGACATCAGTGTGCCTGACTATAGAGTCACCTATTACTAGTATGTTGGGTATGTTATTTTGCCTTAAGGGCTGTGATTGGGTGGCACATAGGTTTTGTGAAGTATGTGTTTCATGGTTTGTGCTGGAGGGGTGGAGGTTGCTTGGATGTCTGCTTTGGAGGTCTCTGTTGCTTTTGCAGATTTTTATTTACAGCCTCCGAGTATGTTTTCATGTATTTATGTGTGTTGTTTGCCGGTGCTGGTTTAATGGGTCTATGTGAGACGGTGGTGTGATGCAAGTATTCCCCTTCTCCTCTTGATTGTCTGATCCAGTCTTGGGTTGAGAGAGCTTAGCCTCCAGTTTGGCTGTATAATTGCATCTCTTGCATGTATTAGTGTTTAGTGGTAGGAGGAGAGGGTTGTCTGTTTACATGAGGCAGTTGTAACATTGCCTGAAAATGCCCAGGTTCACCAGTTGGACTGGAGAGTACATCTGAAACTACCCTTTTGACATGCCTGGATAGGTACAGTGAACTGTTTTACTGATTGGCAGGTACGGTCGAATAGAGAGCCTTGTCCTTCTGGACAGTATAGTGGGGTCTAGTGCTAGGGTTTATAAGTGCTTGCTATGAGTTTTGAGCAAGTGCTGGGCTGAGAAATGAATGGCTTGAGTACTTAAGTTGAAAGTTTGTCTAGTTCCAAGGGAAAAATTGAAGAGAAGACTTTTTGGAGCCGGGAATAGTTATACCCTAGTTAACCGGTGCTACCCATCATGCAAATAAATGGGCAAATGTGTTTTTTATAGCAGGGAAATGAAAGAGATAGAAATTAGCCCAAAATGGCCAATAATACAATTGTCTTTTATAAAATTAAAATTAACTGCATTGAATTGAGAGAGACGTTGAAAGCTGACAAGCAAAAGTAGACCCCATGTAGAAAATCAGGAAAAATGGGGGGGTGGTTGATGATGATGATTTAATTCCAGTCACGCTTGCACTGCATTAGTTAGCCAACAGGTTCTTAGTTACTAAGTATCTCCTTCAAAGGGGGACATTCTCAGGACTGTAGCATCCACCACCTTTAAAAGTATGGCATCACCAATCCATCAATGTACTGTGGGAGTAGAACTTCTGCATCAAAAGCAAGTATACTACCCGATGTGCTATTAACAATGCAAGCAGAGTTGGCATAAGTAGCACTAAACTTCTCTTACCCTGAAGCTCTCAGCTCCTTGTAAAATCCACTCAACACTCAACTATCTCTCTCAACCTTGCAGCACAAGAAATCTGGAAAAAGACAAAATTTATTGTTGGGGGGCAATAACCAAGGACACATTTTAAACATTGCTTGTATAATCTTGGAAAGTTGCTAGAATAAAATGTTTTGTGTTACCAAATTACCAAGCATTTCCTGAAAGATAGGAAGACTGAAAATTAAATGGCTATCATGATTTAATGAATTCAGTTCTCACTAATTTGCTAGAAAACCACAAATTTTAAGAGGAACAGACCAAAACTATGAGCCAAATATTGAACACATGTGGTGGTATGGGTACACACACACCCAGACACACACACACACACACACACACACACACACACACACACACACACACACACACACACACACACACACACACACAGAGGCACACAGGCACACACACACACACACACACACACACACACACACACACACACACACACACACACACACACACACACACACACACACACACACAAATCTAAAATACAGCAAACTATGGACGTGAACTACAATAAACGCACTAGCAGTTCCATGTTCTGTTCTAACTGGATGCCGTCACAAACATGCAGTTCCACAGACTTTAAGCAAAGTACTGACTCAGATTTACAAGCAGCAGAAGCAGATAAAAATAAACTCAGTTGAAAGGGTAAAAGCTATGCCAGTCTTGAACGGCTAACTCGCAGATAATTCCCAGCAGATAAAACACACACACAAGCTAGTAGCAGTTCCATAAAATTTAAAATAAAGCAGAAGCAGATAAAAATCAACTTGGAACCCCAGCACAGCAGATAAAACACAATTTTGAATGGTTTAATGTAAAATAGTTTTATTCATTCCCCCCACTCTTTTGTCACAACTAAAATGTAATTTTTGTTACAGTCAAATATAATTTCTTATTAAAAATAGAGTTTTCCCTCTTACTATATATATATATATATATATATATATATATATATATATATATATATATATATACTATCACACACACATGAAATTATGTCATTATTTCATTAACTTTTTCAGCAGTCCTCCCCTCATAGTCTCCATCCATGTCCACATCCAGTGTAATTTCTTCTGTTTCCATTCTAGTCCATATTTCTTTTGTAGCATTCCACCTAGACTAATTTTATTTACAGAACATTCTGCAGTTACAATGTTTGATGATGGTTTAGATGTTTTCCAGTACTTATCTCTAAAGCTTTTAAATGGAAAGTAAACCCTTATATTTTACAGTTGCAAGAAATAAAGGGTTGCCTTTCTCTGGAGTTTGAAAAACTGCTCTCAGGCACACCAAACTAAGCACTTTTATGGGATATTCTACTTCATAAATAAGGACCTATCAATATAATTAAAAAAAAAAACAAAACTTAGCAAACAGACCTTGACAGACATGATTTGCCATTCTCACAATTGAATGATCAGTTAACTTAGAAAGAAGCTAGAATGGCAGTGATGCATTTTAAGTATTCCCAAATTCCTTTAGCCTGTTTGCAAAGATTACGGGCAGGATTCACGATGGCTTGCACGGAGTCTAAGAGTCGTGTAAGACTCCATGCAGCCATAGCGATCCAGGAACAGCCCAAAATACAGTGTAAGAGACCAGCTAAAACGTCTCTTACACGGGCAGGGCGTGGATATGCTAATTACCTCACTTGCAGCCGAAAGGCATGCAAATGAGGTGGATTAGTGATCCACGAAGCTGAAACCAGCCCTTGTAAGAGTCGTGTTAGGTGCAGAAATGTACTCAGTTGACAACTGAGTACGTCTCTGAAAATAACACAGTGGAGCCATGTCAGCTCCAAATAAAGTGTGCATATGTGTCAGGCAGCATTCCAATGGCCAAATATGTGGCCATTGGCACGGTAACCTGATGCAAACATGAAAAAAAAATATTTTTTTTCAGCGATCGGCGATATTTAAACGCAGCGCAGCCCCGCGCAAACGAGCTGCGCTATATAAAACATAAAAATAAAGGTTTTAAACCCACAAATGTGGGTTTTATGCAATGCATGGATTTACAATGCAGGAACTAGCAGACCGAAAACAACATGGCCACCGTTTAGTGGTTGCTAAGGGGGGAAGCTGAGTGTAAGACACGTAACTAAGCATTAGTAGGCAATCCTATGTAAATGAGTGGTAGGATAGTGAATCTCACTGTCACATAGCAAATGAGCACATTCCGTGTAGTGTAAGAGTTAGATAAGGGGGAGTAACAGAGTAGGAGATAGGTGACATCACAGGGGGGAATGTCAGAAAGAAATCAAGCTCATTGGAGCAAAGTGGTATGTGAAAGATGTCAGTCACACAGCATAGAAAAAGGAGTGTCAACAGATAAGCATGGGAAAGTCAAGAAATGGAAGGTGTACAGTGTGGCTAACACCAAAGTTTCTTGCTGTGCGTGCATGTACGCGTGTGCATGCTGGGAGGCACGAGTAAGACAGAGTGCGTGCGTGTAAGCGTGAGTGTGCGCGTGTAAGGCAGAGTGAGCATGTAGGAGCCTGTTTAAAGATCTGTAAAACTGTTTGCGCTGGTGTGCACGCGTTTTAACCCGAATAAGCAAATTCTAGTCCGTGTAAGCATGTGTGTGCACGTGGTAGCCACTGTGAGCGTGTTTTCGCTGGTATGCGTGCTGCTCCCCCTTGAGGAAACAGAGAGGAAAAAGGAAGCAGAAGAAATAGTAGGAAGCTAGCAGGGAATACTGGTAGAGCTAGCAGGTGAAAACAATTAGAAGCAGGCAATTACACAGGCAGAATACTAGCCCAGCCCAGCACTTAAAACACTGCAAACAGCATTGCAGTATGTTTCTCTCAAGAGACACTGCAAGACAGGAGAAAGCTATTAGAAGTGAAAACTGAAAAAGCTGCACTCAGACCAAACATGCTAGGGGCTGCCATAGCTGTTATAAGGAGACATAGGAGACTTGCTGAGGGTGGTGACAATGCAAATGCTGCCAGACAACCCACAGTGAGGAGACAGAGAAGAGTGTACAGGCCCAGGGTCACCTCCCAGGGGTTACATGAGCTGGAGATAGTGGAGCGCTATAGAGTGGACAGAGACCTCCTGCAGCAAATTGTTGAGCTGTGCAGGCCACGCCTCACACACAGAACCAACAGAGGGGAACCCATCCCAGTGGAAACCAAGGTATGTGTTGGCCTAAGAATACTAGCAACAGGTACCTTCCAGAGACCAACTGGTGATATAATGGGGATCTCACAGGCATCAGCATCCAGGGTACTACACCAGTTCCTGGATGCCATGTTGGCACATGTCGGAGATCATGTATATTTCTCCAATTCCCATGAGGCATTGGCCAGCAATATTCGACTCTTCCAGCAAATAGCAGAATACCCTGAGGTAGTGGGTGCAATAGACTGCACGCATATACGCATCAAGGCACCAGCTGGTGAGCGGGTATGGCCTACATTAACCACAAGGGCTTCCCCTCCATCAACTGCCAGGTCATGTGTGATGCCCAGGGCATAATAACGAATGTGTGTGCTGGCTGCTCTGGAAGCTACCATGATTCCCATATCTGGCAACTAACGCAGCTGTACCAGACATTTGCCAATGGGGACATCCCACATGGTCACTTAGTGGGGGATGCTGGATATGCACTGGAGCCGTGGCTGATGACACCCATCAGAAATGCACACACACCTGAACAAGAATGCCATAATGAGGCACACGCACAAACATGAAATGTAATAGAGCATGTGTTTGGGCTGCTCAAGTCATGGTTCCGGTGCCTGGACACATCTGGAGGAGCCTTGCAGTACTCACCAACTACATATATCCAAATTGTCATGGTATGTGCTATGCTACATAATATGATTCTGCAAAAACAGCTGCAGCAGAACCAGCATAGGGCCAGGACAAACAGCCCCCCACCATTGCCAAGGCCATCACAGGCAGAGCATGACTCGGAGGAGGAACAACCTGAGCCTGCCCCAGTAGGCAGAAGGAGGCGTGCCCAGTATGCCCTGGCCTTGGTAAAGAGGCAACGCATAGCACATACACTGGCTCAGTAGGAACCCTGGGAATGATACCCCTCTCTGACTCACTCATATAGAAAAAAGGGATGCCTAACATGACACAACCTGCTTTCAAACATGTACAGGGAGTGTATTATGTGCATCTGACATAGGCAGCCCTGCAGCACCACCTGAGGCATGATTGCCATGTATTAAGCAATGTAACATCATCTAGTATATGCAAACTTGATGACCCTGCCTAACATCTCACCCTCACCAAGCATGATGCCACACTATGAAGACAACAAGATCAAGCACAATAATTGGCTGAAGTATTGCTGTTAGTCAAAGGGGAACAAATGGCTGACCGCCTGGGATGACATGCCGAGCAAGACATGATGCTCCACCTGCTAAGGATGGCACGCACCCAGCACACCTGGCTGTGTGGATACTGGCAAAGGCTGTTGTCACCTCCACTGTGCCTTGAATAGGTAAGGCTGGAAACACAAACCCACCACCATAGGTAGCACAAGGGATAACAACCTGGACGTAATGCTACCCAATGCCAGAAGTCTAAACTGCAAGATGCATGCAGACCAAACCCACCTCAGCATGGAGAATGGTAATATCTGTTCTGTAACAGAAACCTGGGTCATAGCTCAGAACAGCACCCTAATACTACCAGGTTATGCCTTATACCATGCTTTACAGCCCCAAAACATGGAACAAACTACAATAGGAGTGTGGCTATCAATAATTGTCAAGGATAACCACACCCCCAGGTTGGTACCACAGCAAGAAGCAGCATGGACTATCCATGGGCAAGTAACAGTGGCTCAAACTGCGTCCCAGTTTGCAGCCTGCTACAGACCACCCTCCCAAACCCAGGAACCCCAGTCAGCCTTCCTGAAGACACTGCAGCGTATGAATGTCTCACCAAATACCAAACAAGGCACACACAAATTATGACATAGGCTGTAATCCATTATGTACGGAAGAAGTAATCAGGGACCTAGGGACACAAGTGGACAGTAACCCATCATGTGACACTCACATTGCCAAGGTGGCCAGGAAGACCTGCTATATTGCCCACCTTAACATGAAAGGATGCACATGTAGATCAAGAGAGGTCACTGTGTCCCCATACTCTTCTCTTATCAGGCACATACTTGAGAACAATGCCCCATTTTGGATGTACCTTACCTGACACCTGCAGCAGTTAGAAAGACCCCAAACATACCTCACCAAGAGGATAAAGGGTCCAAACATTTGTCATCTGCTGCCTGGCTGAAGAAACCCCAGCCCAGTTCACATGCATACTGCCCAGTCAGAGGCGATGTATGCCTGATGTACAAGGCCATGTCCAATCCAGAATGAATGGACATGCTCCACTGCAGAAACTCCAAATCCAGCAGAGACATTCAGTGAGATATCTGAACCTCAACACATAGATAAATAGGATGTGCTGGAGGGACAGATTCATAACCCAGAGGCTCCTTACACTCTGGAACAGAATCCCAGTCCATGATAGGCTGAGCTCCACACTCATACTCTACAAGAGAAATCCAGTCAAGTGCATGGGAGATAGTAGGTGTACACTGGGAGCCATCTCTGTGTCACATCTAGTAAAGTAAACCCTAAATGGGCATAATATGCACATTGCAAGGGGTGTCAAAAGCCACACACAGTCTGTCTAGGCTCAAACATGGCCAGGGCAGATAGCCTAGTATGAACCTATGAACCTATGACGATACAAATTGTGCAGGACACAAAGGATAATCACACAGCTGTCCTAACTGATGGTAGGAACCATGGTGATAATCCACAGATATGCTCTGCATTACTCAAATATCACAAACAATACACCAAACCCACACACATTGCCAACATCCAACCTAACAGATTCTTTGCAAACTCCCCACCAGCATCAAACTGCCAAATATCTATCCCAGCAGAGTACTGGCCCCCTGACATTGCAGATGCTGAGGTAACAGCCAGCATATACAAATCAATCCACACAGCATCAATGGTACCAGATGGTGTCCTGGGTTGTGTCCAACAAGAACTGTAAGAAGAATGGAACACCAAATAGCACTACTCCTCACTCTCAGTCTTACCACAGGATATGGACCCAAAGAGCAGTGTACAGCAACAGTGGTCCCTCACCACAAAGGTGGTGCCTGAATGGATACTGCAAACTATCACCTCTCAACCCTGACTATCTTGGTCGGCAAAGTAATGGAGAGGATGATCATGGACCATAGGAATAACGAGATTGGGTACCTACAGACATTGGACCCTACCCAGTGTGGCTTTCATAGGGCAGATCCTGCCCCATAAACATGTCTGACTCATGTGAAACATGCACCAAGGCCATTGATGAGGGGAATGTGGTTCACACAGCCTATCTGGACCTTGTTAAACCCTTTCATACAATACCCCAGTTGTTCAGTACAGATAAGCTCACCAGCCTAACTATAAACCCCTATCCAAGTAGATGGGTTTCAAACCAGCTCAAGGACAGAACTGACCTGGTCAGAAATGCTGCAGCCATTTCAGACTACAAACCAGGTACAACTGGCATCCCACAAGGCACAGTCCTGGGACCTCACTTGTATGGTATATATGTCACATAGGTACAGGCCAACATGGAAGGACTGTGTCTGAACAGATTCACAGATGACTACAAACTGCCCACCATATCGGACCTCCAGCTGACACAAGCATCCTACAAAAGGCACACATAGAAACAGGCAAGTGGTGTCACAGTCATGTCAACAAGCAAAATGCAGAATAGTGCATAGTCATCCCCGGTGGAAACACAGTACGTGGCCAGAAATTACCACATAGGTGTTAACCCATTAAGTACATCAGGAGCAATAAGAGACCTGGGGACACAAGGTGATAGATATCCTGCATGTGACAACCATGTGTCTGTAGTGGTTACAGAAACATACCATATACCCACCTAATCATGAAGGTAAGCACAGCTAGGTCAGGGGAGGTCATTGTGCCTCTCCAGTCATCCATCAGCAGCCTCACAATTGCGTACAATGGCCCTTGTGGGATGAACCTTAGCAGACACCTGCATCAACTGGAAAGACCCCAAAAATACCCCACCAGGAGGATCTCAAAGCTGTAACAGATGCATGTGTTGCCTGATTAAACAAACTGCAGCTCCACACAGTGCCATACCGCCTGGCTAGAGATGATCTGTGCCTGATGTATAAAGCCATGACCAAGCTGGAATCAATGGACATTTGGCACCATGTAAAATCTGAATGCTGGTGACCTATGCACATGACAGGCCTGAACCCCAGCACTGACATAAACAGGACATGCTGAGCTGATTGGTCCATAACCCAGAAGCTCACTCCACTCATGACTAAACTCCCAGTACAGGTTATCCAGGGAGTCGGTCATTGACTGTCATCCAGAGGAATCATGATAACTGGATGGGAGATGGTAGGTTTACCCTGGATATCACCTGTATGTCACGGGTAGACAGAGGCACAGCACACTAACCTTGAAATATGTCATGGCAAACACCAGTAAATATGTGTGTTGAAGGACAAACACTCTCTGACTAGCATTACAAATGGCCTAGGGCACATGGCCATTGTTTGTCACTGCCCACACAAGTTGTGGAATACATTAACCATGTCGGACAATCTTGTTCTATGTTGTCCATATCTGAACAAAAAACAACATGGTCATATCTGCACAACTGGCCCTCAACCAGTCTGGTGTGCTCACTATAAATATTATAAGCAGTGATAGGACTGAAACTGATGATACTGTCCACCACAGTGAAAGTACTGAACCAGTACACTATATGACAATACACTGTTTGGTCAGTATGAAAGGATGTTGACAACTGTATGCAAACTATCCCATGGCAACCCTGCAGGCACAGCATAATGCCTGTTAGGTTCAGACACAAAGCAGGTGGGCAGTAAGAACACAACCTGACATCCAACACTCAACTGTACATGTAAAATATAGATTAAGTCCACACACAAACACAAATGTGGTGGACCAACTCAACATATGGAAAGTTCACACTGGGCATGCTCGCACACTTAGATAAATGAGACGTGTCAGTCAAGATGCCATATAAACTGTGAACTGGGCATGCTCACACACTTAGGCCATGTCACAGTTCAGCAGTTGCACACACATATCTGGCATTTGTATGTGTTAATACAGGAACCTCCCACAATACAGAAATCTGCCCAGTGCAGACAGTGAAATTACAACAGAGACATAAGTAAAGTAGTGGATCCCACTCATATGCAAACATCTGCCACAGTACTCAAGTTGTTCATAGAGATAGGGAAAGCTATGGCAATAAAGACCCACAAACAGTTTATGAGCAACAGATACTTGCATCTGACTGGTAAACATATGGCCGTAGAGTTCAATACTAGGCTGTTGTCCCTAGGGAATACAGAAGGCTAGCCACAGCGTATTTGGCGTCTGCCTCCGCAGTACAGTAGGCCACTGTGCCTCTGCAAAGTTAAAGCATATATATATATATGCTCTCCCCCTTACTGATGGATAGTAACAGATGTACATACCTCTTCATAAATAATGATGTCAGCACACTATACATATGTCAGGAGCACAAATGATACCCAGTAATTTGAATAGCGCGCTCAGCTACTGCATCTCCCACAAGTGTCATAACATAGTTAGATAGGGGTTTGAATCCTGTAAATGCTCGGTGTGAATGTGGGGGGGGGTAGCGTTTGTGCAATTCTATGTGTAAGAGAAATGTCCCTTTTGGCAACTAGTACAACACACCACATGCTGCATATTCCACTGTCTAAACACTGATGATGTCAGCACCCTATAAGTACAGCAGGAGAAAGCAAGCCTCTAGTAATGCAAATAGCATGCTCTGCTACTGCGTCTTTCACAAGTGTCATAACATAGTTAGTTAGGGGTTTAAATCCTGCAAATGCTCAGTGTGTATGTGTGTATTTGTGAATGTGGGGGGGGGGGGTAGGGTGTGTGCAATTCTATGTGTAAGAGAAATGTCCATTTTTGGCGTGTGCAATTCTATGTGTAAGCAAAATGTCCCTTTTGGCAACTAGTACAACACACCACATGCTGCATATTCCACTGATGATGTCAGCACCCTATAAGTACAGCAGGAGTAAACAAGCCTCCCTGTAATGCAAATAGTGTGCTCTGCTACTGCGTCTCTCACAAGTGTCATAACATAGTTAGGTAGGGATTTGAATCCTGCAAATGCTCAGTGTATGTATGAATGTGTGGGGGGGGAGTAGGGTGTGTGCAATTCTATGTGTAAGAGAAATGTCCATATTGGCAACTAGTACAACACACCACATGCTGCATATTCCACTGTCTAAACACTGATGATGTCAGCCCCTATAAGTACAGCAGGAGAAAGCAAGCCTCCCAGTAATACAAATAGTGTGCTCTGCTACTGCATCTCTCACAAGTGTCATAACACAGTTAGGTAGGGGTTTGAATCCTACAAACACTATGTGTGTTTTTGTCACACAGTTTGCCATGTGTGTGGGGTGTTGTTTCCAATATTGCACGACATAGATTATATCAGTAATGTCAATGCACACATGATGTATGTGTGTGCCACATACACATATGTACCTGTGACCTTCAATAGTTCCCATGTCTGAAGCCTGCCTCATGTGAATACATGGAATTTGCATTAGACAACTTTATGGCTGTGGTTTTCTGTGCAGGGGCTACATGTGGTATGTGAATATACAGTGTGAGTTGTATATGGTGTCATCCTACCAGCGAGGGATACACGTCTGGTCTGGAGCATATAGTCCACATGTTGTTGATGAACAGGTGCAGCATGTTTTCACCTCTTGTGGGAGTGGTAACAAGTTGTTCCATAGCAATTCAGTGAATAAATGCTAGGAACCTTTCAGCTAGGGTCTTGGAGCTAGAGTAATGCTCACACTCTATGTTTGGTTAGTTGCAGTCCACCCATATAATGGTGTTTGTAGAGACCGTCATATTCCCAGTGTTGTCAGGAAGGCCAAGTGGGTTTCCTGGGTATGGGAGGGGGGGGGGTGTGTGCCAGGCTATGAACCTGAAGGCTGTCTAACCCACTGTTAGTTGCACATGGATAGGCTCTGATGCTTTGTGCTGTGCCACCAACCTGGAGGTGTGTGTATATGTGATGCCTTTGGATACTTCCCCCCTGTTCTGGTTTGGTGCATGTTTAGGGGATGACAAGCATGGTATGAGGTATAACCTGGCAGTGATGGGGTGCACCTGGGAGCCTTGAACCAGGATTATGTTACTGCACAGATATTGCTGTTCTCCATGCTAAGGACAGTTTCCAGTGCATGCATCTTGAGGTTTACACTGCTGGCGTTGAGTAGCATTACTATTAGTGTCCTATCCCGTGTGATACCTGTGGAGGTGGCTATGTAATTTGAGCCTTGCATAAAAAGGCACTATGTGTATAGCAAGAGCCTTTGCCAATATACAACGGCCCATGGGTGACAGGTGCAAGCTGTCCCTAGCAAAGCATCATGGCTTGTGTAGCATGTAATCCCACACTGACAGGCATTGGATCCCCTTTGAATGACACCGAAACATAAGCCAATTGTAGAAATTGATCAACCTGTCTACATATTGTGGCAGCATTCTTGGTGAGGGTAAGATGCTACTCAAGGTCAGGGTCATACCAGCCTGTGCCACATGCTCAAAGAGCCCCTCTATGTCCCCTATCATGTAGTCCAGGGAGGTACATCACAGGTCATTCACACTGGCACGGACAATGACTGAGTCATATTTGTACATGCCTTGGAGTGACCTGTATGCTTGTGTTATGTGGTGGATCATAGTGCCCGACGGGCATCTCACTGTGACCTTCTCCTTGTTCAGCCTGGTGAGCGGGACCTCAGTGTACCTGACGATAGAGGTACCTATTACAATTGTAACAGGTGTGTTGTCTAGCCTTACGGGCTGTGACTGTTCGGCACACAGGCTTTGTGAGCTATGTGTTGCACGTGCTCTGTTCTGGCGTAATGTTTGCTTGTGTGTCTGCTTCGGAGGTGTCTGCTGCTCAGGCAGGATGCTATTCTGAGGCTCCAAGAATGTTCCTGTGTGTTTATGTGTTTGGATTGCTGTCGTGGTAGGTCTATGTGAGACTGGTATTGTATTCACTGTAGTATCCCACTCCACCTGACAGGTTATGCCAGTACTGAGTTAAGAGAGCTTAGCCCCCAGTTTGGCTATGTGGTTGCATCTCTCACATGTGTTGTAAGTTTATGGGAAGGAGAGAGGGTTGTCTGTGTACATGAGGCAGCTGTAACATTGCCACATGACTCACAGATTCACCAACTAGATCAGAGAGGAGATTGACAAATGACCTTTGCACATGCTACCATAGTATTGTGAATTCCATAATAATTAACAACACATAGGGCCAATGGGGAACAAGGTACTCAAGGTGAGTATGTGAGGGTGTAGTGCTTCTGATTTGTTAGTGCTGGCATATATAAATGCTTTCATGAGCAAATGCCAGGTAAGTCATATGCAATGTGTTACAGGCAACTTACATTCAAACAGGACAAACAGTGATGTTCTGTCAAGTGAGACATGGACATCAGTACAGTAAGCAATACAGATGTCACTAGGGATCCACAGAGGCACTGTAAATCTGCATTGCAGGTGGAATCAGTATTTCAGGGAAATAACAAGCAAACATGCATACAAACAAAGCTACAGTCAGCAGGCCTGGATCTAGTCTATGCTACAACAAACAAGGTGTACGACTTCCAGTAGGTAACAGCGCAAATATGCAGGCACTATAAGCCTGTACCCAGAAATTCACAGGTCAAATGGGCAGGGTCCAGCCTCACCTCCCACAAGTGTACAGACCATGTACCTTCGTAATGTAGAATAACTGGCCTGAAACCCAAGTGCTCATACCTGAACTAATACACATTTCGAATAACAGACACTGAGCCCTCACTCAGCAGTTCCAAACTAAGTAGGATGTATGCTACCTGTCCTGGCACCACAGTATCCTTGACATTTATGGAGACTCTCCCTCCTGTCATAGTTAGTTCTGTGTTTTGGGGCTGTCAAGCATGGCATGAGGTGTGACCTTGTATTGCTAGGGTGCTCTTGTGAGTCTTGAACCTGTTGTGTATTACTGCACAGATATCAACATCCTCAAACATTCTCATTGCAGAGTCGAGTGTGGACAGCATGCAACTTGCAGTTTACATGTCCATCATTGAGTATCAATACTTACATTTTCTTATCCCCTGTGCTACCTATGTAGGTGGCCTTCTGTTGACAGCCTTACCACCAGTATGCAAAGATGTGCAGACATTACACTATGGTAATTACTATGGGTGTACAAAACAATACAATGACAATCATACTGTTACTGCATCAGGCATGCTGGGATATACCCACAATGATATCATTACACTGTACTGTTGACAGCATGATACTATTACTACACTTCTATGTAGTCACCCTGTGCATCAGCACCATGTTAACCTGCTCCTGCACCGATGTTACAGATTGCAGGAGGTGGCACAGTTTCATCATATGCACAGGGTGTGTACTTGGTATGCCTGAGTCTGCCACTGATACAACCAATTGACATGTATGTGTGTGTGTGTGTTGGTGAGGGACAGCAGTACAAGATGGGGCAATGTTGATGGAGTGTGTGCGTGTATGCGGTAGCCCTAGGTGTTATCAATTCACATGTGTGTATGCATGCACACAGTTCCACCTCATGGCTGCCATATACAGGTGTTTGTGGACAGCCACAGACAGTACCTGCCAGGTCATACAGATCACTGTCTCTGGCCACGGACATGGTACCTGTGCCTGACAGGGGTGCTACGGACCGTATCAGGTACTAAGCCAGACTGAGTACTGTCATCAGAAGCAGGTGGTTGGTGACTGGAGACAGGTCCCTGTTGGGACTGTCCAGAGCTATGTGCATGTGGTCTCCTGGGGCGGTCTGATGACAGCACAGTCCCAGCATTGCTGGGGCTGCTGCTGGCACTATGGGAGCGGCTGTGGGCCTGTTGTCATCCATGATGACTGCCAGCTGCTGCTGTTGCTGGCATATGCCCACGTCGACACCTCAACCGTCCACCATTGCCCTGGCTCATGGACATGTAGTTGTGGAACAGATCTAATGTGTCCCCTCAACGTCTGTCAATGACCTTGGTGAAATTACAGATGGCAGCCGCAACATCACGCATACTGTCATTCATAGCTGTGCGACATGCTCTCAGCTCCCTCAGACCCTGTCTGGTGTACTGCTCCATACGTGACTGTACCTGCATTACAGCCCGAAACATAGGTGAGGTTGAAAGACCTCTGTGGGCACGTCTGACAGGGGCAGTACACCCACGTATGCTCCCACGAGAACCCCTGGACATCTGCCTGTGTGGTACCATGTCAGGACCCAGGCCATGGCTGCTGTGTGGGAATGCATGTGCCACCGATATCACATTACCCTGGTCAATGCCCACTGTATCCTGTCCATCACCTAGGGACATTGGTGACAAAGGATGTATTGGCAGGATGACTGTGCGCATTGATGGAGTCGACAGCTGTGTGCTGTCAATTGGATGACCAATGACGGACCCTGGCACACCTCCCTGTGCCATTACACAGGTATCATCATTATCACTATCCACAGCAGGTGATTCAGGTTCCCTGCTGCACAACACCAGAGCAGCACTAGAACCTGTGGGAGTAAGACAGGAAATACAGTTTACAATGTGTACACAATGTTACCACTGATACACACAAGCACACATGCACACATGCACACATGCACACATGCGCACATGCACACATGCACACATGCACATACACACATGCACACATGCACACATGCACACATGCACACTCCTCAGTATATGAGATATCAACACACAGACACAAACACACCTGCAATCAAACACATAGCACTACTGTTTGAGCCTATTATTACTATTAGTATCAAGAGTATTGAAGGTATTGTTATTACACACTAACCAGCATGGATAGGCTGCCTTGCTGTTACACCAGAGGGACCTGCAGAAATGAGACATTTGTTGTCAGTGGGCACAACTGTGCCATTGATACTGTGAGTATGATACAGTTCAGTAGTACAACAGTTGGCTTTCACAGGTCTACTGCTGATATTGAGAATATCACTCTTGCACAGTAATTACCAAGATAACAGCTACAAACCAAGGACACACCTCACACATGCATAAACTACCAGTGTACAGAACAGTCAACTATACATATGGCATGTTACCTGCACGCTCCGAGTCCTGCTGCTGGGTGGCTCTAGCCTCCATCATTATACATGTATGCTGCTGCTGTTGTTGCTGTTGGGCTGGAGCCACAACACTTAGGAGTAGTCCCTCCAGTCTGGTGAGGGGGGATGTATAGCCGCCCCACCACCTGTGGCAAGCTGTTGTCTGTGGATATCTGACACACGCTGATGGACATTTCTAATTAAATCACTGCAGTGATGGCGTACCTGCTCATATGTCCGGTTATGCGTGCCTATGTCATTTACCCGACGGACCAGGTCTTGCCACAGTGCAGCCCTCTCCTACTGGTTCTGGCTGGTGTGGGAAAAGAGTATTGCGAAATCCTGCACCAGGCTCTGGTGTATCTCCTCATCCTCTGCAGTGGAGTAGGTAGGGTTTTGCTGGTGAACCATATCCCTGAAAAGAAAAAGAAAAATATGTCAGCAATATATGTCAGCAAAATATGGCACACATAATACACATAATACTCGACTGTAGTGATATAACTTAACTCCCATATATAGCATCTGTCTGTCTATTGGGGGATACACATGTAAATGACCAGATAGCAGTGCTCAGACGACAACTGTGCAACAGTACCTGGCACAGTCCATACGACAGACTAGTATACTCCAGCAGTCAGCACACTGATTCAGGTCCAATGCACAACCTCACACTGGGGGTTTGTATCAAGGTACTGTATGGGGAACATTCTCAACCCATGCACTGCATGCAATGCACGTTACATATTTCACTGGTAATGCACACTACTCTTACTTGCCATAACCCTACCTACACCGCAGTCACATACAGGGTAACACAGCACAACATATGGCAATGTAGTATGTTTGGATCGCAATACCTCACACATCTGTCTCTGGCCTCACACCAAGGACACACACTACCATGACAGACAGACAGTCATGGTGAGCAATCACACCATTACATAACATGCACCCAGTCACTGGCACACTCATTCCACCTCACATAGTTGGTTTGCAATGGGTTCGTGGGTGTGCATTGTGTCTTAGGTAGGTAGTATGCTATTGGCCCTGGGCCTACAGCAGCATACTGTTATGCTACCCTGCCCCTTGTGACACATGTGATGTGATCGTACCTGCTCCTGTCAAACAGTTACACAGGGTGACTCATATGGCATATTACCTATCTGCATAACATTCAGCAGGGGTATGTCTGACATCTACTCATGGGGAGCCTTGCTTCTTAATGCTGTGTGGTTTACTCCAGGGTATGTCTTATCTGTGGGTAGGAACCTGTACCTCCACCATGTGCTCTTTACTGCGGTGACAAGGATGACAGACATAGGTTATTTAGGTTGTGGATGTTGTGAGGTGTTACCATGGTTGTTGGACAACTGTCATGGGTGTGACTTAACTATGTATATCCAGCAGTGGTAACCTCTATGTAGGTAGTATGGGTGCGCTCTGTGGTCTTGTCAGTCACTCTGCATAGGTAATGTGTTTGAGTGCATTGTCACAGTTTCTTACATATGACTGTGTCCTTCTCCATATCTGTAGCTGTCATGGGAGGTACATACCGTGTAGGACATTGTGGGGTGTAGAGGGGTACAGTGACCCACATATCCATAGCTGACACACCATGTCTGCTGACACATACCATGTACAGGTATTACAGGACTAGTGTGCCACTGTGAATATCAATGGGGAGCCTATTGTACACTTGTTGCCCCTGTTTCCCCCCTGACACATGCAGTGGTGGGCAGGCAAGCACATATGTGGTGGTTACTGGTGTAAGTGTTTTGGAATGGGGTATGGTACTCCAGTATCCACACTGGTGTTCACTCCATGCCTTTGTCACCAGGCACCTGTTGCAATACACCTGCACACATGTGCCTCACTCAGTATATATATATATATATATATATATATATATATATATATATATATATAGATATATATAGATATATATATAGATATATATATATATATATACTGATAAACATCCATTACTGTACAACCTACATTGTACATTGTACTACAACCTACATTGATATGTGCACATAGTTACCTTCACATACATATGTATGTACAGCCTTCAGTGACAGTTGCAGTATGTCCCCTGCCCTATGCACATCTTCATATACATAGATACAGACCAATAACACATATGGAGGGTTCACAGTATGTAGATTATTATATTATTACTTTACATTACCTGTGTTTGTTACAGCTGTTTGTGTTGGCTTTGTGATGGTTGGCGTGCTGCTGCTTCTCTTGCCAGCTTCAGTTTGGCTTGGCAGTGTCAGGTTGTGATGACAACTTGTTTGTTTTGTTGTTTTAAATTTTCTTTCTTTTCTCTCTCTCTCTCTCTCTCTGTCTCTACCTCCAGAGGGTGCAATGAAAGTATTGCATGTGTGGACTGGGAGTACAGGATGCTTTTGTAGGTATCTGCACATGTCCATGTGATGGCCTCTGCACCAATTGTTTGTCAGCATTTACTAATTGCATGCAGCCTGTTGTGTAGTGATTGCAGTTCTCACTGTGATTTCAGGACAGTGCTATAAAAAGGTATGTTAGGTAGGCGTAGCCCTTTCAGATTATCAGGGTGGGGACCATGCTGGTATGCTGTGGACACTGTTCTGTGAGTGTAACGGTTGGTATGTCTCTCATATTTCAGGCTGTTTTGTAGACACTGCAATGCATGTTGTACTGTAACCTGAGTATTCCTTCCTCCAGTTTCCTCTTCTCAGTGTGTATGTGAACTGACACCAAAGACTAGTAATACTGTGTATATGGGTGTGTGTGCTTTCCTGTGGGACTTGTGGTGTAACTGGTATATAGCAGTGGCTCTTGCAATTTGTTGCTATGGCTTTAATATTTGCTCTTTACATTCACTCCTTGTATGCCTGCTAGGTGTCTTTACTGTAATGTGTTGCTATGGTTTTCCTATTTTCCATTTACATTCATACCTTGTAATGCTTGCTATATCTGTTTGAGCAACAATTCCCTATGTGTTTGTTGTGGTAGGGTGGTACTGCATGCAGTGTGGTCTGGCCATGGTGTGGGCCTTGACACCTAGAAGGGTATTTGATTATGCTGCTGAGCAGGCCTCAGATACTCTCAGGTGCATCTTTTATCAGCCTCATGGAATGGTACATATCAGTGGGATACACCCATGAAATTTTCTGATATTCTGCAGTTGTGACTGTGGGTTATTTTGAGCATATGTATTACTACACCATTTGTGACGTGCAAGTGGTGCATACTTTCAGTAATTCATAGTTACAATTGCATGTGTTGTAACACCTTTCTGCCTACTGTTAGTACATTTCACAGGGAGTCAGTGGGGCACAGTTAACATTTGTTTTCAAATCAGGGACATCCCTGTAACTCAGTCACAGTTGCTATGTCTGGGCTCTTAACTATTCAAATATGGCAGTGTTTATCCTGCTCTGAGTATGCGTCTGGCTTGCAAGGTGCTACTGTGACATTATTACCTACTAGCTACCAACTAGTATGGCTGTTTCTCTTCACACACTAATATTTTACAAATCCACTAGATTTGACAGTAAATATACATGACATGCTTTGTGTACTAGACTTCCTATATTCCCTTTACATTCAGTCCTACTATTTCATGATATATTTCTTTCAGCACAATGTTCTTTTATAGCAGTCATGGCTTAGTGGTAAGACATGCAGACTACTGTTTCCAAGGTCCTGGGTTCGGGACTGACAGTGGGATTTTATTTTGCTTCTGAGCAGACTACAGGCCTTGTCATTCAGAGTGACTAAGGCACTTTTAAGCAGTTGTAAGCGGGGTAGCGCTGGTTTGCGCGGAGCTCATGCATGCGCACTAGCGTTTAGCTTTGCGCACACATGCATAGCTAAGCGCACACAAGCGCATACCCATTTACAACTGCTTAAAAGTGCTTACTCTTGCGCACACCTGCGCTAATTTCTTTGAAAGAAATGAAAATGGGGAGACAGGAAAGTGGTGAAAAAGGGGTCACAAAGAGGGTAGGACAGTAGGGAAACAAGCTCAGGATTTGCAGTAAGGGTGTAGGAAAGGCCCATAGCTTCACATTTCTTTATCAGCAACAGATGTGCATACATGTGTAATTTGGTGTGAAATTTGAAACCTTCCACCCCTGAGAGAGGGGTGAGGACAACAATATTTGTTGTACAGCCAATTGTAATTGCCAGTTCACATGTCCAGCAGGCATGTCTGCGAAATGAGCAGCTATGTATGGGGCGTAATTTTTTTGCGGGAACAGAGTGCCCTTTCTTTTTTTTTTTTCAGGTGAGAGTGGAATGTCAGGTATGGGAAGTAGGTATAGTTGGGGAGGTAGGTAGGGGAGGTTAACAGACAAGACAAACAAGATGCATACAGGGGTGGTGTATGACACATGTGGGGGGAAACACAATTGACGGGGATGGATGTTTGGATATCTCGAGCCCATGAGCCCACAGATGGCAACAGTGGAACTGAGATCCTCACCCATGGGCAGTTGCCACTGTGCCTTCACTGCCCAGGACAGAGCTGTGCTGGGGGCTATGTAGGATGGGCAGCAGGCACACCCATGAGTTGTGCCACCCATACCTCAAGCTGGCGTAGGGGCTCAAGCACAGAATGCCTGATCTCCCTATGCACCACAGTCCGGACACTACGGAGGGTGAGTGGATGGTCTCCTCCGGCCACGCTTGCAGAGGGGGAATGAGCCCCATCCCCTGCAGTGCTTCCACCCGAAGGTGGCACAGGGCCACCGGAGGAGGGTCCGGCCTGGGCACTAGTGCCAGGTGCACTCGCCAGCTGAGGTGGGAGAGGTGGGTCCGCTGGAACTCGCCTTCACTGTTGTCCTATGTTTTGCAATATTTTATGACAGTTTGGGTTAGTAACAAACAATACCATTCACAATTAGTTGTAACAGCATGCATTAGTATTCCCATTAACCAAACACCCATACATTCAAGACCACAGCAAGCATAACACATGCATAATTTGAACAACAGTACACAATCCAACAGCATGCAGGGTTGATTGATGGCAACAGGCCATCAGGTTTGGATGTATGAACAGGGCACATGCATCAACATACATGCAAATATGTATGAACCAACAGGACAAATGTCCAGTGGAATTAATTGTGAATACACATACCCATTTCATGTGGAATGGATTATTTGTGGTTATAGGGTAGGGTGAAGAAATATTTCATTAACAACTTCAAATACCTATACATATGCTGTACATTTCAACTAGCTGCAGATATATACACCCTACAGGTCTGACTACAGTTTCTTATGTGTAAACTTAGGCATGTTGGTGATGGGAATGTTACTGCTACATTAATATACATTGCATTTTTATTCATACATATTCATATCTGGCTCTGTTCAGCTACAGCATCCTGCTACATTTGATTTATATGGCTCTAGACAACTGTGGATGTTTGGTATTTCATACAGCCATACTATCTGCATATTGCAAAGGTACAGCAACATATCCAAATTGTGGGACAGACATTCCAGCTTCAGTACTTTATTGCACACATTTCACTCTTTGGTTGTGCCTGTCACATTCATTTCATTCTGTACTGACTGCAGTATACTTTATTCAGGAGTTATTACAACTTTCTTGGTGGATTCATACCTCTTTCTCACACTCTCACTTGTTTTATTTTTACATTTCAGGATGGTACTTAATTCTAGGCTTTATTGACATGTTTTACTTGGTTACAACAATCCTTTCCAACAGTCTCACTTGTGTCATGTTTCAGATTTTAAACAGGGATATATTTCACACATGTGTTTTACTCAGCTTGTGTAGCTGTAATTTACAGCCTGCTGCAGGTTATGTACTATTACATTACAGGTGGAACATCTTTATTTCAGACTTGTTTCATTTTTATTTTTGGATTACAGGCTGCATCACACTTATGTAATCACACAGTACTAGCAGAATCTCTCTTACACTGTTACTTGAACTTTTTATTAATAAGTGACTACACTGCACTCTTTTGCAAGCTGTCATACTTATATTTTTTAACAGTTACAGGGAGAGAATTACTAACCTGTCTGGTGGTGCAACTGCACAAGCCTATCGGCATAGGCTCAACAATTCGCAGAACGGACACCTGCAGCTGTAATATAAATGAAGTAATATTGGAATACACATCTCCATAATATCAGCTAGGTTAATTTCTTACATAAATAATTACATGTAACTTACTCAGTAGTGGGGCGTTGGGCATTTGCCGGGCCTCCTGGATCCAACGTTTCAGTTGGTCCTGCTTCCGTCTCTTCAGGTCCGCATGGTGGTGACGGACCTTTTCACCAGTCCTTGGTATTCCTGTGGCACTGGTGAGATCATGTGCCAACCGGTCCCACTCCTCAGCCTTGTATGCTCCCCACAGGACCTGGCCCTGCATGAGTTGGGCCTCATGATCGTGGACGAGGAGCCAAACCATATATTTGGACTCCACAATGCCCCACCTCTGTGCTCGGAAGCAACTACCCTCTCCTACACCTGCCATCCTGACTGCAAATCGGTTCCACAATCAGTTATGCTGTGTATTCCCGCCTATGGGGCTTATATATGCCATTTTTCCCGCATTTATCTGTGATTGGCCATTTTGGAAATGTATCAGCTTCACATAACCTGCTTTGTCATGCTTCTCTTTCCATTCATTCCTATATATATGCTAATACTGCATTTTGAAGAGCAACTGTCATGGCTTAGTGGTTCAGTACTTTGACTATGGTGCATGGTATCCTGAGTTCGAGCCTGGCCATTGCTTTTTTTTATTTTATGACTGTCTACACAGGCTAGGAGGTATGTCTGTGTAAAGGCAGTTTTGATACAGCTTGCTCAATGTTGCCCGCCGGTTAGCTTGTTGGCACGGTGCGCAGCTCAGCGCAAATGGGTTACGCTGGTTTACACGTCATTTGGCTGTCAGCATGCATATTATGCTCAGCTCAGCTATGGGCACACAGTTTCAGCGTGTTACAATGCTGCTCAACCCCGGGCACTCATTTTACACCTGTTAAACCACTGCTCACCTACGAGCAGATATACTCAGCTTGTTAGAGCGTAGCTCAGCTATAGGCACTTCTGACATTTTTTTTATTTATTATCTCACATTTCTTCAAAATACATGGCCCATTTCATTACATTTTACATAAAATATAATTATATATATGTACATATATGTCAGGGAATTGTTTTGTGCTTATTTCACTAGAGATAAAAATTGATGTTGTTGGGGCTCGAACCGTGACTGCCTCCTCTTCAGCCGACATCTCTACCGCTACACTATTGCTTCTTGGCTTACTTTGCATATTTAGATCTTATATGCTGTTTCACTGACTGCTAACTGTGGCTAAATGACGGGCACGCCAGCGCAAACAAGCGCAATTACGGGCAAACATCTTTAAAACTTATAAAAAAATATATAACATGTTCATTTTTACGTTTTATGTTTATAGTCTGTGGGGGCATGTGTTGTGTTGTGTTTGTTGACATTTACACGGACTCTCTCATAGGGATTTACTTTCGGGACTGTTACTCTTCTGGGGGCATGTCCGTTTGCAGGACTCGCCCTGCGGACACGCCCCCTACTTTCTTACACGGACCGTGTTAGCCTTGGGTGTGAGTCAGCATGCCCTCATGAATATGCATGGCATGCTGACATCACACCATTTAACTGCGGCCTCCGTGTAAGACTTGTAACTCTTACACGGAGGCTTCTTGAATCCAGCCCTACATCTTTATAATCTGAGAAGACTAAAACCTCCATTGCAGCTGTCATATTTAGTTGGGGCTTATCAGAGAAAAAGAGACTGACATAAGAAAGTTGTTAGGTCTTCTCCTGATAATGCGCACACACACACACACACACACACACACACACACACACACACACACACACACACACACACACACACACACACACACACACCCTAGATTGCTTGCAGAGAAAGTAGTACACCACCCATTTATGACTGACTATCCATTAACTGTTATGACCCTTAACCCTATATAATGTATACACACACAGACATAACAACAAGCTCAAGCAGGGCTTTTGCATTCCCTGACAAATTCAAGTTTAGCAATGGCTGCTTTAAGATGTTGGTCCCATGTTCTTAACTGGGGTTTTCTAACCCAGAGTTGGCAGTTTGCAGCTGCTGCTGCAAGGCATGTGGAATCGCACCAGGCAGGTAACGGTGTGCAATGTGCAGGTGAATGGATATAGATGTTAACTGAGAAGGATGTTAGTGACCTTGTGAGGTTGGTATGGATGTAGGGGGATGCGATGCCAGGATGAGTGTGGATGGTCCAGTTTGGTTGGTTAGAGGTGAACATTTCTGTCTTTGTGAAGGGCCTGTTCCTTTGGTTCCACATTATTACATTTCTAATGTGTTCTTCTGTCTGCAAGATCCAGACTGGGAAGTTCACCAATGTCAGCTGATTTCTTTAGTGGAGGTTTTGCTGTTCTTGTCAGTGATTCCTGACTGGGAATCAGTCACTTATTTTAATGTATTTTATTAATTGCATTACTGATTGCTAACCTGCTGTGGTGGCATGCCCTTTTTGACTCCCCTGCATTATTGCAGGCATTTTCCCATCATTGGTCTGCTGGTGACAGTTGCATATTTGTGTTTGTGTGTGTGTGTGTGTGTGTGTGTTTCGGAAGGGGAGCATTCTGCTTATTATGAGTGGAGTGCAGAAGGCCCCAGTTGACTTTACAGACAAGGGTTCTTAAAGCAGTCTTTACACAGCCTTAATTTTGTATGTTGTTCTGACAGATAGACCACGGGAACATGAAGGGAGTCCCACAGTGTAGTAGTTGGAAGTAAGGTTTCCCAATGATTGTGGAAGGCTGGTGAATGTGGCTTGAAACTGAAGTCACAGATGTCTAGTAGATTTTCGTTACTCTGAAGTATCAGTTACATTTTTTTTACTTACCTGGTTCCAGAGAGGTCAAACTCAAGCTGCATCCTGGGACTGGGAGTATGGACCTGACTCTGTGCTGCAGTCCGCAGAAGTAAGTTGGACAACTTGGGTTTGGCTTGGTCACTTGGCAGACTTTAGAAGAAGTTAAACTTAAACTGTAACACCGAGTCTGCACCTGTCTGCTTGCTCACTGCTGCCTGACCTGCTGTGCACACTACTGCCTTGCTACATTCCAATGAATAATCCAGTTTCCAAATTACCAGACAGGCAGATCCAAACATTAGTGTGGCAGTGTGCTAATGTATTGTAAACAAAGTCCTAATGTTTCCGATTGGCTGGCAGTCTGCAGCCAATGCATGATGATGTCAGCCACAACTACTTGTACAAAAAAAAAAAAGACATATAAAGACAAATCAGGAATTAAACAAGCCACTAGTCAATTTGTGGCACCCCACTATATAGCTCTCAAAACTGGTAAATACCAAGGAATTCAGTATGGTTGAAAGGTATGCTGCTGTATCTTCATGCAGTTGACACTGGAGTCTATTGTAGTGTGTCTCCAAGGGGCAACTCCCCCCGATAATATGTCAAACCAACTGTGCCAAACAAATAGCAGTGTGCTATTACAACCAATGTAAAGGAGAGTTTCATGAGCCCTGTGTGCCACACTGACAATGTACAATCCAACCTTGATGTCTTACACATCCTCTGTATGTGTAACAAAATCTGGAGATCATTGACAAGTCATTATCACAGTTCTAAGAAAGGCTTAATGCTGTAATCCCTATTCTCCATAAGTATAGTCAGACATCTGCATTCTGATGCAAACACAGCGGTTACATACCTGATGGAGTGCAGTACGCTTTTGCTGATATGTGCTGATAGTTAATACTTTGCATACACATGTCTGTGTGAGGAAAGTCTCATACAGAATGGTTCCCCATAGCCAGCTGCTTACCTTTTTAATGCGATTCTCATCAGCAGGTGATTGCCTATTAACCAATCTGTTGTTCAGAAATGCTGAATGCAGCCAACACAGCTGATTTGCACTATCATCAGCCAGTCACATGCAACCACAGTACAATATATAAGGCCTTCATGTAGATTATGGGCCCTTTCTGATATGTTATGCTGGACATTACTGGGGTGATGAGACTACTTTATCACAGAGGGTAGGTCTACAGCAGCAACTTTTACATAGAGATGGGTGTGTTACAGGCTGCAGCTATGACTGCATGTAATAGGCATAGTCAGAGAGTATGAACACTTTGAAGCATAACAAGCTGTAGGAGTAACTGTGGGAATTGTGTCAGCGTTGTTGTAGAGGCAGATCCAGAGTGAGGCTACCCTTTCCAGTCCAATTAAGGCATGTGTTTAAGGTAAGTAAGATAGGCAATGGTATCACTAACAGAGTACTAGGCCACATGTTTGTTGTGTCCTTGAGCAACATGAGGGATTAATATAACAATATGTCCACCATTTGGGTGACTGTCAGGCCATGTGTTACAGTCTAGTAATAATTTGGAGCGTGGATGAGGGCAATCCATGTTCAAGTAGGTACTTCAAATGTGTATGTTAGCTGTGCAGCTGTGTTAATTGGCACTATGGGTTTGAAAGGATTATGTGGTACACTCTGATATTAGTGGCCTCATTTGCAGTAACTACGTTGAATTCCTCTGTGAATGCATATTATTGCATGACGGGACAATTTATGCACTTATGCTTTTGCTATAGGGATATGTGAAGTTTATCAGCAGGCCTGTGACTTCCATCAGTGAAATGCAGACATTTCATTTGATATGCATTGTGTAGATAAAGAGTGCATGACTCAGTCATTATTTGCTGGCTTCACAATACTATAATTCCAGTGCTACACACCACTGGATTTGAACCTGGGACTGTGTGTGGCAAAATACACTCTTTGCAAGGCATTTAACAGACTGAGTTACTGCTACAGCAAGTGTATTTGTAAGATATATGTGCACACATGCAGGCTTTGCAAACATTTTCTACATCCATCAGTATGTGCATGGCTTTATATGGACATATTTCTGCACCAGGGTCCCAGTTGAACTAGTATTTTGCTATTAATGCCTTAGCAGGTATCTTTCTACATGTTGCTGATAAAATGGCACATTTACCTGCTATCACAGGCCTCACTTACATCCATTATTATGTTTTTGGCTTTCTAGTGGTGTACAATTGCACCAGAGTTGAAGATGCACTCCCATTTTTTCCATTACTTTTTAATCAAGTTTGCGCAACATGGTGCAGCACTCAGCTCCACTGAAACATGCTTAATGACTGTAACTGGCAATTACTATGTTTTGTTTAAATCACCTGTTTTAATTAAGAGTTGTGTGGCATGGCAGGTTAATGCAGTGGTCTGCAGGTGGGATGGTCTTAGGTTTGAAATATGGGACAGATGTTTATTTTGTAAGTGTGTATTACAATTTTAAAGACACATATAGTCAATATTGCTCTATTAGCAATGCTGTGCAATGCGTGGGTCATGCAGCATCACTCTAAAAATATAAAGAAAAGAAAAATGGGGAAATATAAAAGTAGTGAAATGGGGTGCAAGCAGGGGGAAAACATAGTGAAAGGCACGTAGGGATGTACACAAAGGTTGTAGGAAAGAACCATAGCTATCTAATTCTTGTACAGCAACAACTGTGCACTTCAACAGAATTTGTACATAACTTTGAACTCTCACATCCCAGAGAGAGGGGTGAGGACAACATAATTGCATTGTCAAACCAATTGGACCAAATTATGTGTGTCCAGTGCATGTGTGTGCAAAATGGAGAGCTATGTATGGGATAATATTTTTTTTGGAACAGGTGCCCATTTTTTTTAAGGTGAGAGTAGAATGTTGTGGAAGGGACATAGGTATGTGGGGGGGGGTAAGTTGGGTAGGTGAGGATGCATTTGCAAACTGACAAGACAAATAAGACAGCAGAGAGGGGCAGTGTGTGACACATGGGCGGGTGAACACCTTGTATAGGAAGGGTGTTGTGAAATCTAATTGCTATGTGCCTCCACAAGGCAGCAGAGTGACTCACATCCCTACCCATGGGACTGTCTGCACTGCTCTGTCACTGCTCGGGGGTGGCAGTAGTGGAGGCTGGGCACCTGGGCAAAGCTACCACACCAGGTTGCCCAGCATGTCTTCAGTCTGATGCATGCGATGGTCAAACCCATGGTAGATTATCTTGTGCACCAAAACTGACAGTTCAACCTTGGTGACAGCTAACCCTCCACTACTGCTGCCAGAGTGGGGCCCATCCCCATCCCATGAGGCAGTGCTACCTGATGCCACAAGTAGTGCAGGGGCAGCAGAGGGGATACCACCGGTCTGGATCCCAGAAGTGTTGGGACCCGGTGCTATGGCCAGATGAGGCAAGGTAGGCAGATCAGCCATAACCAGCCTACCTTGACCTACTTGGTAAGTAAGATATGGCAATAAATTAAGGTTAGTAATAACCAAACCATTGTTACTATTAACAGAATGGAACATCATATTTATCAATCCAAATACATATTAATGTATATTATGTGTAACACAACATTAAGTAACATAACGGTCAGTATAACAGCATGCCAGTAAGAATTAAACCATAAAACCAACACAACAGCTAGTTTAACAAAATATAGTTAAACAAAATATGTTAATATTAAATGAGAATAATATATAACAATAATAAATAAATGAAGATAAGGGGTGGAGAGAGAGAGAAAAACATTCCATTACTGACAATGCAGGTTATATCCCTGAAAACACTGATAATAAATATTCTACTGGAGTGTAGTGTCAGTTTTTAGTACAGTGACTACAATTTTCAGCTGATGTAGCACGTACATACATCTCAAGTTGTTAGCATGGGTCAGTATGGGCCAACCAATAACAAATGCAGGTACACAGCTACACAGAACACTTTCACATGATATGGACTTAAGAGTTCTGTAAGCGGATTTGGTACTACATTGCATTCCAGTTAATTTTTCTGGTAATCCTGTGACAGATGGATTAGGCAGTTTTAATTACACTATGAGAAATTGTGACACTTGAGAGGCATATTTGTGTACAGTACATAAACTAGACATCTGTCATGCCTTACTTGGTAGGCATAGGAATATAACCCAATATCTGTGGCAGCAGGGGACATCTGCAAAAATGTAACAATTGACTGCAGCAACTTAGTAGAGACATGCAAGGAATACAGCCATACTGGAAATATTTAGACAGATTTCTTTAGGAATCAACAATGCTGCTTAACATTTTATTGGTATTACTGATAAGTGTCTGTGAAA
This sequence comes from Protopterus annectens, assembly GCF_019279795.1. Taxonomy (NCBI): domain Eukaryota; kingdom Metazoa; phylum Chordata; order Ceratodontiformes; family Protopteridae; genus Protopterus; species Protopterus annectens. The sequence continues at coordinate 1,961,666,179 of NC_056725.1, forward strand.
TTTAAACACAATCATATCTGCTCATAACATGGTCTACCTCAACCGTATACCTTTTGTTCCTGGAGTGGGAAAAATGAGAGCATTATGTGACTGACTTTGTTTTGCATTCTAAAACTATTACAGTGTTATGCTTGACTGCAGTGACAGTAGAACACACATTCATGGAATACAGCCATACTGCTTTTATTAAAACATAATTATTTAGGAATAAACAATGTTGCTTAACACCTTGTTGGTATCGCTGTTGAATGTCTGTGAAGTCAACACACAATATCTGCCAATAGAGTGGGCTACCTCACCCATATACCTTTATTAGCTAGAGTAGGAAGAACAGTAGGAAGAACAGAGAGCATTATCAAACTGCTATTGGTCTGGAGACAGTGTTACAACTGACTACATGAACCTTAACATAGACAATAAATGCACATATCTCTACTGCAATAGTTATGACAACACAATCCTGCTGTACACCATTTTGCTTACTGTTATTGGTATTGTTTGTTGCAATACAGTTGTTATTTTTCATTTATTGTACTACAGCTCTAATTACCCATTTATTGCACTACAGTTCTACTTGCCCATTTATTGCACTACAGTTTCTATTGTGTATACTTTATTGCAGTAAATGCTTTACTCTTTCTTGCTTATTGCACTACAGTTAGTATAATAAATCCCTACTTACCACACTCACGGTGTCACCTGGCCAAGCGCCTGTCATGGGACTCAACATTGCAAGCCCTCTCAGGTGCAGCTGTTGGAAAAGAAGCACACCATTATGCATATCAGTTTTGCAGACATTCCACTTGCAGTTTGATAAAACAGTGGAAACCCTATTTACATATTTGTGGGGCATTCCCAGCTCATGCCTCTTGGAACCAGGTGTCCAAGGTTCCCCTCTTTCTCCTCTACAGGTTGTCATAATGGTGACAACACTGCTCACCAATGTGGGGGATACCAGTAGCACTCGTAGGTTTCCTGGTCAACCAGTCCCAGGCCTTTGCTTTACATTCTGAGCCCTGGAAACAGCCCTGCATCAGCCTGGGTTCATAATTTTTTACCAGGAGCCCAACAAAGATCTCGGACTCCTAAACACCCCATCTCTGCACCTGAATGTGCACAGCTTCACCAGCACCACCTGCCATAAAAAACAGATGATTAGTCTCCAAGAAATGGTGTAAAACTTCCACCTATTGGCCTTAATATAGACAATTTTCCTGCCTCTACACATCATTGAGCAAGATTCAAAAAAGTGCTGCATTACTTAGCATTGCACAAACCAGCTAACAAGCAGTGTGAAAACTCACACAACTGTGGTTTGGCTAAGCTTAGCACCACGCAAACAGCAGTATCCATTAGCATATTTAAGCAGTGATCAGCATAATGCAGCAGTGCCATATTACACAAATTTGTTTTTAAAATAAAACATATATGATAAATTAAATTACAGACATCTTATGACTGTTATACAAGCTTAAAACCCAAGACCTACTAAGCAGTATGCTGTAATTCTACCCATTTAGCTGCTTGGATATTATAAAAACTTGCATACTTTCACATATACTACTAAGCTACCTGTTAGCATTGCTGAGCACTACACCATGCCACACAAACATGCTTAAACAGATGCAGAAATAAACAATTAATTACATCTGATTTCTATTTTTAGATGTCTGGCAGCTGTCGGTTATGTATGTATGACCACCATTCGACTCTATGGAGCTCCACGCCATGCCACGCAAGCTGCAATTAAAAAAATGAAATTATGATAATTAAATACTTCTAGTTGCTATTTTTAGATGTGTAGCAGGTGTTAGCTGTCTATATGTGAGCACAGCTTGGCATTGCTGTGCTCCGCGCTGTGCTATGCAAACTTACAGAGAGGGGAAAAAAATTCATAAACATAAAATATTACACATTTGACTCAATTCACAGAATTTCAGCCATAGTGAGGAGCATTACAGGCTGCCTCACCCTGTACATAACATCTGACCAGGCATCCACAACCATGGGTAGCCTCTACACTTCTCCCTAAATGGATTCAATATCCCTGTTCCTATGGTCTCCCTCTGCAGTGCACCATGATTAATATGCATGGTGCATTGCTGAGGGGGAATCATGGCCATGTACACAGATATAGTCCATGTAGGTTCTACATGGTGCCTACACAGATTTTATTAAATCCTGGGGCATGACTTCACGTTAGCATAGTAAGCTACTATGAAGCACAGAGAAAAAATAGCCACCATTTTGTATTTACTTGCAAAGCATGAACTTTGAGCTAGTGTAATTTCAAATGAATAAAATAAATAAAACTGAAAAAAATAAGAAACTAAGGAGCTGCTAGTTTACTTTCCCCCTCACTATCAATGGCACTTAAAAACCTGTGTTTAGGGAGCATGGGAAAATAAACTAGTGTGTGTGTGTGTGTGTGTGTGTGTGTGTGTGTGTGTGTGTGTGTGTGTGTGTGTAATGCCCCAGTTAACTATAACTGGTGGCTAGAGAGAGTAATTCAGGCTCAAACCCTCAGCCTTGGGTGCAGGTAACAAGAGCATGAATTCCCTACCTACCACCAATTGTGCAAAGCATTCAGATTTTTGCCTCATATTTTGTTCTGTTCTGTTCCTCATAAAATCTTTGGTTTTCTGGATTTTGAATTCACTAAATAATGACAGAATTTCTGACTTCATATTCTTCAGAAAGTACACAGTAACACAAAACATTTTATTCTAGCAATTTTCTAAGTTTATAAGATCAATATTTGAAATTTATCCCTATTTTTGGGCTGTATTCCCCCATTGTTGGCTTTATGCAGTTTTTTTGTGCTAAGTGGTTGACAGCTATGGTGAGAACTGAATTCACTGAATATGTTTGGGGGCTGTATTCCCCTATTATTAGCTTTGTCCAGGTGTTTTGTGTTAAGACATTGAGAGCTATGGTGAGAACTGAATTCACTAAATGATAGCCATTTAAGTTTCAGTTTTCCTGGTTTTCAAGAAACAGCTGGTTTGGCATAGTGGTATGTTTCTCTGACTGTAGTGCACAGGGTCCTGGGTTCAAGACTTGGCAGTGAAATGCATGGTGATAGCACAGCATTATATTCTAGCAACTTTCCTAGGTTATACAAGCAATGTTTAAAATGTGTCCCTGGTATTTGGGCTTTTGTCTCCCCCAATAAATGTTGGCTTTTTGCACATTTTTTTGCGCTCATGTGCTGCAAAGTTGAGAGATACAGTTGAGTGCCAAGTGGATTTTACAAGGAGCTTGAGCTCCAGGGGAAGAAAAGTTTAGTGTTGCTTATGCTGAGTTTTCTTGCATTGTTACTAGCACAACAGGTAATGTACTTGTGTTTGATGCAGAAGGTTGTAGGTTCAACTCTTACAGCATGTAGATGCATTACTGATACTATACTGTGTTGTACTTTTAAAGAGGTGGATGTTGCAGTCCTGAGAATGTCATCTTTGGCAGAGATACCGAGTAACTATCAACCTGTTATCAGTTTGTCATCCATTTCCTATTGCAATATTACTAGCTTATCATTTTTTTAATGTAACATGGGCAATTTATTCTTCAAGGGCAACAGGCACTTTATTTGTAGATGAAACAGTGAAATATAAAGTTGTTTGCTAGCAGCAACCTCTTCATTAGTTACAGATCTCTTTAATGTGGAATTATTTAGATGACTTTTACTTCTGCAGAGATTGGGCAGATGTACTGATACTGGTAGATTGTAGAAGTTTGAGTAGACTTTTATGATGGAAATGTTCCGAAGTGGGCAGTTTTGTCATTATTGGTGCATGCATTTTGTTTTGCTGTTTACTGAAAAAAATGTTCAAAACAATAAATTTAAAATGCCATCCAACAACTGTACTGTATTATACAAGGAATATAATTTAATAGAATCAGGAAGGTTTATTAAAGAACACATGTATGTTTTGTGTGCAAGAGGCCTATGATTTGAAAACAGCCCAAAGTTAATCTTTATTTGCCACTGGCCAGAACTACTTTTAATGTAGGTTTTAATGCTGCTTCAATGAATGTGAGTTTCAAGGGTAGAAAAGTTTAAATGCTAAGTCTGTTTTCATTGTGAGACTTACAAAGCCATGTCTGATCCAGCCCTGTTAGAAATGTTACACCTAAAGAGATCATAATCCCTCCACACAACACGCTCCAGGGACCTCAACCTCATTACCACAATCAACAGAACATGCTGGAGGGACAGGTTCATGACCAAGAGACTGCCCATGCTCTGGAATAGACTTCCCATACATGTCAAGCAGAGCACCTCAATGGCCCTTTTCAAGAGAAATCTTGATGAGTGGATGAAAAATAGAAGGTTCACCCTGCAGATCACTCCAATGGCTCTACTTAATAGAAGCACTGGGAATTAACGGCAGCATGTTGCCAGGGGACTTATATGAGCTAGGTTTGTAAAGGCCCCAGGGCCATTGGCATAGTACATACATATGAACCTATGAGACTGCATTGCTTTGCTTAGCAGATGTCTATTAGTGTTTGTGCTGTAAAATGTAAAATAAAACTTTTAAATGAAATCCAAATCTTCATAGAAGTAAAGCTGTATGCACATTAGTGTTTATGGTAAATGGGGTTAAATAGCCAAGTAATGGCATATTGGAATGGCTGCAGGGGGGAGGCCCAATTTGACCATGATTTTGTGAGGAAGAAGGGTGGCAAGCTCAAAGACAGCCCCAGCTGAACTATACCTCTCCACTGTCCAGATTTTCACAGAATTAATAGATTTTTGCTTCTTATTTTTGGTTGTCCCTCATAAAATTTGTGGTTTTCTGGCAAATCATCTAGGAATGAAGTCACTAAATCATGACAGACATTGAGTTTCAAACGTCATACCCTTCAGAAAAATGCATGCTAAAGCAAGAGCTGTTATTCTGTCTACTGTCTCAGTTTATAAAAGAGCAATTATTATTACTGTCTGCATGTTCCCCCAATATATTTGGCTTTGTCCAGATTTCCTGCATTAAGAGGTTGAGAGGTACGTGCAAATAAATCACTTTATAGAATTAGGTATATCCAAACCTCTCAACTGTCCCCGACTTTGACTCAAAATATTGCTGTTCCCCTAATAATCCTTCCTCAAAATGGCAGTTTTGGAAGAAAATGTGGAGGGTTTACAATTGATAAATAATTGTAATGATAAGAGTTATATATTACTTTTACTTCAGAAATGCATGTAGGTTCTCTTATTTTGCCAGCTGCTCAACTTACCAGTACTAATATTAAAAAAGTGTCCTTTCTTTGACAGGTTCCCAGCTGTATTATGTGGTTATTTTATATTTTTGCATCACATTTTTGGTCCATTTTTAATAAAATTGTGGTTTTCTGGCAAATTAATGGCAAATCATTAAAGATTGAAGTTAGAAAATAACGACAGACATTTGGTTTTCGGATTTCAAACCCTTCAGAAAATTCATACTAATGCAAGACCTTCTATTATCTTTCTAAGTTTATAAGAGCAATATTTAAAATTTATCCTTATTTTTGGGCCTTTGTCCCACATTTATTTATGGCTTTGTCCACATATCTTGCTCTGAGGTTGAGAGGTACGACAACTGTATGAGGGCAATCACTGTCAGCCAAAGACATTTCAAATTATGACATACTTGTTGCACCCCACTCCCCCCATGTAGTGACTCTGGATGTGTCTCTGCAAAGCAAGGAGCAGTTATGCAGTGTAAATGTGCAGAGTATCCCCCCATCCAAGGTTGAAATAAGCACTACAGTGATGTTTCATTTGTCCTTGATTTTGCAGAATGTTCTGATTTTCTGTCATATTTTATACTGTTGAGTTATGTTTCTTATTATTCAGAAAATGTATGTTGTTGCAGAGCCTGTTTCTCTTTGTTTAAGTAGCAATGCTTTAATGACCATCAGGTAAGCTTGTCTGAGATTGTAAGATGCAAGTAAGCTTTAATAAGCATACTGTTAAAGACTTACCAACATTGAAAGCCTTTTTCTTGTTGCCATGCAGAGAATATTTACATAACTAGATAAGTTTTAAGTCTTAGGTATTGAAATGCATATGACAGCATTTGTAATAAAGGACAGGATTACAGTATTTTCAGAAGCTCATTACATTTGTTGGAGACTTGCAGTCATCTTTGCAGGCTTTATCCATAAACTAAACAGAATGCCAATCTTTCATGTGTGGTCTATAACCTGTGCAGTAATCCTTTAAGCAATTTATCTTGATCTTGTTTGTTGTTCATTTTTTACTTTGATCTTGTTTCCCCATGAAACAAGTAGATAGTTGTTGTCAGGCAGCAGGTCTTTTTTGGATTAGAAACATTTTTACAAGTGGTGTTATCACAGAGATTGCTACTTTCAGCATGTTATTTGGTGGTTTTATAAAGCTGAATATAAATTATGATTAGAACTGCAGTGCAAGCAGAAATGGTTTAAGTTGAGTGCTGCTTGTTTTTTTATACTTGATTTTGACTGGCATTCCAGTAATGTATTTAAAAAGTAATTTTTTTTATGCTTCACAACCTTTTTGTTTCCATCTAGATATTAAAAATAAGCTGTCATGTGGCCAACGCATTGAAATATATATTTTTTCTTCTTCACTTCATTTTGTCATGCTTAGACTCTCATAATGACGGTTTAGCACCCAGGGCAGCATATTTAATTAAAGTCTCAGTTTTTGTGGTTTTGAGCATAGCCCCACCCCTTTCTAGTTGGTCACACCCCTTCCCATTGGCTCCACCCATTCAACTGTCTCCTGCAGCCACCTTTTGATTTGAAGTCACCAGCCGCCACTGTTGCTCAGGTTTTAATTTTTGTGATGCCTGAAGGTTATTAAGGATGTAATCACCATAAAGACGTGTGGGGAGGAGATAATGGCAAGTGTAGTTTTAATTGCTTTGATGCGAAAGTTTTTGGTTCTGTAAAGCATCCTGAGTTTTTACTGAGTTTTCTTATGCAATTTTGTATATGTAGGTCGAATTTAAGATTATCATCCACAATCATCCCTAATAATTTGTTATGAGAAGTGACTTCATTGACTGTAATTATCAAGTGAGAGGACTTTAAATTTGTTTTTTTCTTTTCATGAGAGAGGGATTTGGGGAAAAAGTAGTGAGTTTTGAGTTACAGAGCCATGTTTTAGTGACTGTGAAAGCTTTCAGAGTAAATATTTGGAGGTGTGCCATGTTGTCAAATGTGCAACTGAGTTTGGAATCATCTGCATTTTGTATTAAAGGTAGTATGTTGTTGGGATGTGTGGAAGATGTTTGTGAGAATGCTAAAGAGGAGAGGACCAGGGATAGAGTCTTGTGTTACATCGGTGATGACTGGGAAGTATAAAAAGAGAGTGGATTGCCATTTTACTGACCTATTAGTTAGCTTTTGAATCATAGAATGGTGGGCTGAGAGAGCCCTAATAAGGACATCTGAAATAGAAGTTTGCTGTGACAAACTGTGTTGAAGGCTTTAGACAAGTCTAGAAATAAGGAGGATACTAGCTTGCCATTATCTCTAGCTTTATTAACAGCATCTATATAGGTTAGAAGTGCTGTGCTATTACCATGGAAAGGATGGAAGCCATATTGTGCAGGGGATACAAGTTCTTCCTGCAGGAGATAGTATTGCAATTGTTTTTGAATACATTTTGCAAGTATTTTGGAGAGGGAGGTAACATTACTATAGGTATAAGTTGGTAATGTCTGTTGAATTTCCTCCTTTGTACAGAAGGATAATGTGTAACTTTTTCCAGAGAAAGGGAATGTGAGATTCTTGGACTGACCTATTTATAAGGATTGTGGCAGGATAAGCAACACTACTGGCTGCTATTTTAAGGCAATTGGTTGGAAGGTCATCAGCTGAAGTAGAGAATGGCTTCAGTTTCTTTAAGAGTAGTTTTATATAGGATGTGGGTACAGTCTGACATGCAAGTGGATATGGTGATGCATGGCTGTCGGGCAAGATTGGAATTAGATGTTGGAGAATAATGGTTAGAGATGCCATGAAATAAGAGTTGAATTGTATTGTGGTTTGAGGAGTGAGTTATTGGGGGGATAAGGGTAGAAATTTTAGCCACGATGAAAGATTTATTTAATGGCTGTCCAGAATATTTTTTTAGGGTTGTGTTTATTATTATTATGAAAACTATTACAGTATAGATTTTGTTTTCATTTACTTGCTTTTTAGTATGATTGCAAAGCAATCTGAGGTTGTGAAGATATTGTGGTGTTTTATATTTCTGCTACTCTTTCTCTCTATCTTGTATTAGCATTCTACTCTTTTTGTATAGCCAAATTGCATTATTTGTTTTTAGTCTCTTCCTTTTAGGAGGTACAAGGCTATTTAGGATATCAGCAAAGTTGTACTAGATTCATTTTCAGCATCTTCTAAGGAGAGGATTTTTAGAATGTTCCAGTTAATAGATGATAGGGAAGTATTGAATATTTCTGGGTTAAACTTGGAAAGGTTGCGTGCTGTTTTATAAACATGCTGTTTAAGTGGATGTGTAACACTTCTGGTTGTACAGATTGAGAGATGATCACTGAGACAGTCAGAAATTGTACTATGATCCAGTTAAATGGGGAATTTGATGTCTTGCTATAATGAGTGGGGCTATTAATTAGTTGTGTGAAACCAAATAAATTTATACTAGATGTAGGGAAGTTACAGGTTATGCCAAACTGATTGGCATTCACATTACCTAGTAATATTTTTGTTGTGGAATTGTTATGGATATCTGATGTAGGATGTCTTACAGTATAGCTGTATTGTCATCAGGAGGGATGTAAAGGACAGTAATACATATTTGTTTATAATTGTTTAATTTCAGGAAAGTAACAAGAAGCTCTGCTGAACTGAATTTTGGTATTGGTTAGCTGTAAGGGTAAATGTGGTTGGTTGTTGGGAAATATTAAAGCAATACCATCACCTTCCCTCTTTATATGGTCATTATGGATGATATTGTAGCCAGAAGGCAGAATTTCATGGTCATTTATGATGAGTTTAAGCCAAGTTTCTGTTACAGTGAGAATAACAGGCGTATGTTGGGCAATTCAGGCATGTAGTTCAGCATTTTGTTTTCTTATGCTTCTAACATTTATGGCAGCACAAGTTACATTATTGGGGCTGGGTGTTGACCATTGTAGTGTTACAGTAATTTGTAGAAGAGAATTGTCTTGATGTTCTATGTGATAGGTAGGGCCAGGATTACAATGGATGTCTTCTAGAAGGATTTTATTATATTGGGAATTAGTAATACTTATTTTTGGAGAGTATTTTCTACTTAATTTTGTTTTGGTTTGAGTTTAAATTGACTTACTCAGTCTATATTTGGAGTAAAGGTGAGGGACATCATTAAATAGGTTTGGTGTGATGTGTGGAGAGTGTAGGGATGAAGTATGAATATGTGGCTGGGACAGAGTGGGAGAGATGTTGATATCTATTATAGAGCATGATAGGATGAGAAATGTCCCATTAGGAGAAGATGAATTGAAGATAAGCTGAGTAGTAGCATGATTAAGTAAACAGACTGATATGCTATTATTGGCAGGTAGTAGGGAAGTAGGGATTGAAAAGGGAAAGAAGTTTCAGGGCAATAGGATATTTAGTGGTGACAGAGAGTCTGGAAACTGATAGAAGGTAGGTAGAAACAAGTATTTTCTATAAAGTAAGAGAGTAAGGTTGTCCTATTATCTTCCATGGAATGTAAGGAATTGGGGGGTTTAAAAGGCTAGAATGTGAGGATGTAGTTAGAAGAGGAAGAAGTGAGAGCTTATTTGGGAAAATAGAAGATACAAAGTAGAATAGATAGATACTGTTAGGGAGGGGTAAGACAATGAATGAATATAGTCAAATCAGTTTGGGAGGGAGAAAGGTATTTAGGAATAGTTCTGAAAATTAAATGGAAGTTGGGAATTAGGTAAAAAGAAACAGGAGTGTTTGTATGATAGAAGTAAGATTGTTTGGAGAGGGTTAGGGAATAAGAATCACAAGTGAAATGTGTATGTGGGAAGTAAAATAGTAATATAATAATTTCCCAAGTAACATCCACCGTGCTGGGCATTACTACTTGCTTAGTAGCTATGATCTTATCCAAAAAGACAACTAACTAGTACAGTAATATAGAGAATAACTACAGAGAGCTAAAACTTTTCTTAGAGCAAGCATTCACTTCTGAAATGTGGACATAGTTTAGATACTTACTGCTGCATTTTAGATGTCTAATTTTCTAATTTTACTCATATCTTTGAAAGATTTTCCCCTTTTCTCATTTCTATATCTTTCATTGAGCAGCATAAGCAGAACATAGGTTCGCAACATAGGTTATAGGTTCATACTAGGCTAGCTGCCCTTGTGGGCCAATTTAAGCCTTGCCAATTTCCCTCCCAAAGGTGAGAATTAAACCCTGTACATTGCGTCTATGAGGCAAACACTTTAACGATTATACCATCCCCAACCCCAACATTGCTCTTATTCTTTGTGTAGTTTACCTTTAAGAAGAAGAATTACACAGGAAGTTTTGTTTTGTATCTTTCTTGAAGCACTTTATAATGCACCTTTGCTCAGAACTCCAAATGATGGATCACAAATGATTTGTGCAGTAGAGAGATGATTTCCTTCCATCATGTGAATCCCTTACATTTTCACTAAAACACTTTTCTTCAGTCAAAAAACTGTTTTATTTAAATAAATATAATGAATAATGTACCTATATATTTTCAGTGAGGGGTTTCTGTATTGGTAAATCATAAACATTTTAGTTCAACCACCTTATGTGTCTCTTTTCCCCTGATGGAGTTTGTGTAAGTAGTGATGTTTTCATGCAAACAACCAGTGTAGGTCTAATGTTTGTTAAGTACTGCTGTAAAATAAGGCAACAATCACTTCTATGCCCCATATTGTCCCACAGTTTCTCCTGTTCAGGTCGTTATTTTAAGTATCATATATCTTCTTGTTGCATCAGAATGAATTTTTCTTCATAGTAGCTTCAGTTTTTTTCCCCAAAATTTTCAGTGGTATAAATATTTTTTTTTGGTTTTGGCCTTCATTGTTTGCAGTTAGCAGTTTCTTTCTCAGTAGAAATGAAAGCTTTGGCTAGGAAATTAAAATCCATAAATAAATGTACTTGTGATAGGCACACAACCATTAAGGATGTCTACACAGAATATCTACTTTGTCTAGGCCCAAATGACACTGTGAAAGACTGTTAACATTCTAGCAAATTTAAATAAGCTGCTATCATTATGAGGCATGGGAGTATGCATTCATTTTTTGCATTAAAATACCATAGGTCTCTTTGAAAGAAAGACAATAAAAATGCTTGGTCAAAATGGCAAAGCCACAGAATGTTATGCTACTATGAAAAGAGCTAAAATAATTAAGTAGACGGTATTGTCTAAAGGCTTTTGATCGCTTTAATTATATACCAGTTGCAGTGTGTCTCTTATGACTACTTTTAATGACTCACAAACCCAGAGAAAACTTTCTGTGGATGCTATCAGAGCCACTGTCAGTTATCCTACCTCTGAAATATCCAGCTGAGCAGATCTCTTCCTTGAGACTGATATTACAGGCATTAGCCCTTCACATGCTTAATTTGTAAATAAAGATGGTAAATAAGCCAGAAGATTCCCTGGTAAAGCACCTTGTAATTCAGTAATTATTAATGCTGCCCCATTCCTTCATTCAGTAGAGCAGCTCCTCAAGTCTGCTCTACCATCCATTGATTACAAAAAAGTGGAAAAATCACTTCAGTCTGCATTGAATTACTCAGGACAGAAGTTGGTTGTATTCATGAATGGATATAGGACTGTATTTAGACACCGACACTGTGGACTTGCACTGGTACCAATGAATATCTAGTAAAAGAGGAAGAGGAGGATGAAGAGTTCATCTTCTGCATCCTCTGAGAAAAAGGAATTTTCTTTTTCTTCTCAGCATTTATTCATTAGATCATGAAGATACCACTTGGTATTCCTTAAACTCACCTTCATGTAATTGTAACTTAATAAAACTGTTAATATTATCAGGATAAGTTAGAATTTGCTGTAGCATGTCATCTTTCCCAGAAAACAAGACACTTAAAAGCTATTCTTGACATCTGTCTGACAAGTGGCTTGATGGTAGCCAACACTCATGATTCACAAAGGCAAGCAGTCACAAGATAAGATATAAGAGCGGTCAAAATCCAGCTCAGAAAGACTTCTTCCTAGTAAGGACTTGGGGCAAAATCAGACATTTCAAAGTCATCCCTAGTGAAACAGTTGACCCCTAGCAGAGACCACAGGTGGCCACAGTTAGCTGTAAGCAGCGATCAGAAAAAGCCCTAAGATCAACATAAACTAGGGTGAAAAGCTAGAATCCACTGGAGTAAAATCACTAAAGTTCAAAGAAATACTCAGGACTCCAGCACCTCAAGAAGAAGAGGAAATAGGTGGAGTTAAAAAAAGAGTGGTATAATTTCAAATATGTGTTTAGACTGCAGAACAGCTATGCAGCTGAGCCAGGTATGGAAATAAGGTACATTAGGAAAACTAACACCCAAGAAGTCTTCAAATGAAAGAAAAAAAAGAGTGCAAGAAGAAGTGGAGGACAGAAAAGGTGGACCAGGCTAAGAAGGAATACTGGCTATCTAACACAGGCTAAGAGAGCAGTTGCATTTGCAAAGAATAAGATGGTATAGAAACTCCACCAATTTCTGAAAAGTGACTCAGTAGATAACACAAAGAAGCTTTATCAGACTGCAAGTCAAAGATAGAAAGATAAAGGAGATAGTCATCACAAATCATTCATTAGGGATCTCAGCAACAAGTTGCTTACCAGTCCATAAGAAATCAAGGGCAGATGGAAGGAGCACTAGCAACAGCTTCTGAATGAAAAAAGAAACACAGCAGTTTACTGGAACATATACAGCCTACAATGGAAGAGAAAGGATCTGCCCTAGAAGAAGTATGAATACTACTAAGGAAAATGGAGTCAGGGAAAAGAGTAGGTTCAGATGAAGTCTTGACAGATATGATGAAGATGTTGGTTGAGTTAGGTGAGACAACACTTGAGGATACTCTTTGTACTATAGAAAGAAAGGCATATCCCAGACTACTGGGGAACAAGTGTTGTAATTCCAATGTACAAGTACAAAGGGAACATTCACAAATAAGGTAGTACAAAGGTATCAAGCTGCTCTCAAATCCCTTGGAAGGGTTAAAGAGGATGACTGATAAAATACAGTGTAGTACAAAGTAAGATGGGAAATCAGCAGCTCAGATTCAGATCAGGATGTAACACAACTGACCCAATGTTTGTAGAAAGGCAGATAGTTGAGAAGAAGCTGGAGATGAGGAAAATAATCCAACAAGGCATTCCTAGACTTGGAGAAAGCATTTGACAAGGTCTCAAGAAAGCTGATGTGAATAGTTCTTCAATAGTTCAAAGTCCCGGAAATATTGCTAGAACTGGAGCAAGCTGTGTACAAGGACCCAATGACAGTAGCACAATGTCAGACTCATAGAGAGGTTCAAAGGAAGAGTAGTTGAGCATCATGATTCAGCTCAGATTTAACTGCTGTTCATATTGTTGATGGACTACATTAGCATAAAGGCTAGAGGGGGCAGGGCAACAAATCTGCTGAATGCAGATGAATTTCCGCTACAAGCAGATTCTGAACAGGAACTTCAGTAAATGATAGTGGACTAGAATGCAAAACAGAAGTTACACAGGATGAAGCTGTGTATAGATAAGACAGCTACCGTGATAGCAAATGGAGAAAATCAGAAGAAGCTGTCAATTGAGATAGATGGGAAGTAGCGGAACATGTTAAGAGCTTCAATTATTTGAGAAGAGTGGTTGAGAAGGGAAGTCTGAATGAGGAAATCAAAGCTAGAATCAGAAGGGTGGCAGCCAACTGGCAGAGAGTGCCAAAGGCATTGTGTGACAGAAGCATGCCAAAGAAGCTGAAAACTAAGGTATATAAAACAATGGTTTAACCTGTACTTCTGTATGATGCAGCAGTGAAGGCAAAGCAGCTGAAACTTGAGGTACTGGAGATGAAGCACTTTACATGAGTGGTAGGATACATACTGTGGGACAGAGGAGCAAATAAGAACATCAGAGCAGAATCCAAAATTGCAGAGAAGGTCAAAGAGAACACATTATGGTGGTTTAGTCTCATATGCAGAAAATCATAATGCACATTTGTAAAGAAGATTTGGGAGATGATTTAATGACTTCACACTGTTTTGTTGATGTCCTTGGTTTAGGATGTAAACAATATGAGAAAGCTACCTTATTAATATAAGGTATTCAAAATTTTGTTTGGATGTTACTGATGAAGATGCTGGTTTAATGACTGTGTCCCAGTTTTATAGAGTAGAATAATGAAGGATTTGTTTCACCTTAATTCCGGTTTGCTTTTGCCTGTATGTGCTGAGCTGTCTGTTGCTTACCTGTTTGTTCTGAGCTAGTGAACATTTTTCAGGTTTGTTTCTCAGGTTGTGTAACCTTTTAGGTGTGTGAATTGCTTATTTTCTGGCTGCTGCCAGAGGACAGTGTGGATATATGCCATTCATTTGAACTGACAATGAATATTTATATTTGTTTCTGAAATCTCCAAGACAAGGACAATATGGATGTTTTCTTCCTACACAAAAGATGCAAGTCAACAGAGAAGGTATTGTTTAATTTTGGGTGGTACTATTGATTCATTTTTTAGACAATTATGGGATAATTCTAAGAAACTTAAGTCTGTTATATGGCACCAAAACAAAAAAAGTTTAAAAGCTCGTCAACAAAGGGGATCCCCCTCACCATAGTTTATGTATTGAGCCAAGTTAATGCTGGTAAGTCACTTACTTCTCCTTGGCAATATATCTAGCACACAGCATCTTTATTATTTGTCACTACTGTAGTTGAATTTTATGATCAACAAATAGTTAACAAGGGAAGGTGGATGAGGTATTGGAATGGGCTGAAGAATTTATTAGTAACCCTTTGTTTGCTGATAAATTACAAGAATATAAAAAATATCCACTTTGGATAAGAAATTCTCTGGCAAGAAGCTTAAAAAATGTAAAAAAAAAAAGAGAGTAAACATAAGCCAAAGGCTGTTCAGTTCTCTGAAGTTAATTAACCTTGACAACGGAGGCCAAATAAAAATGTAAATGCAACCACTGGAGAAGGCATCTTTCCATTCTTCTCTCTTCTGATTCACTTGATAACATTTTGGAGGCTGGCAAGACATCATCAGCTAATGAAACTGATGCAGAAATGGCTGGTAAACCAAGCACCAAATGACTAGTTGATATATGTCTTCATTTTTTTCTCACGCACTAATTCCTGCAAACAGCAGGAGGGTGTATACTCAGACCAGAACAAAATTATATTCAATCTCTTTCAAGATATGATAGCTCAACAGAAATAAATGCAGACTGATTTAATTGTCTGTATTTATAAATGCTCACTGAGTGTGGGGGATTATAAGGTGCTGAGAAAATGTTTACATTTTATACCTACAGCCATTACTTCAGAATTTTATTTTGTTAAAAATACTGCTTTTTTTGCAGAAAGTTAAACTAATTTTTCTAACAAACCTGAAACTAAGTGTGATGTTGGGTTTCATTTTTATAAATCAGAGTTTTCATCATCATAGCAAAAATTTGGTTCCGAAAGAGTTACATGATTAAGTATTATATAAGGACAGAGACAATCCCACTGTAGATTAATGTACAGGCTTAAAATCTTTACAAAACAATACTAATTTAATTATTTCACAGTCAGACAAAGGGGATAGTATTGTCCTATGGGATATGGATACATGCCATACTGAGGCTATGAGACAACTAACTGATGTATGTTACTATCAAAAATTGTTTTAGATCCCACTTTCAGTGTAAGTATGACATGGATAGCTTTCTAGACTAGACTTTAGAAGAAGGGATTATTCTGTTAAAAATAGAACTTACAGTGAAAGACTTTTGTCTTTCATCTAAAGTTCACCAAAATGTTACTAAACCTCCAGAGAGACCAGTTGCTTCAGGCAATAGTTCACTTACTGAACATTAGGCAATTTGCCAATCAAAAAATTATATTTTGGCATCCAGAAAAAATACATTGTCCAAAACAATAAATTATTGCTAACAAAGATCGCTTTTGTTCCTCTAGACTTTTTCACATCTGTGTACAAGAACCCTAAAAATATATATCTTAAAAATCATTTGTATTAAAGTGGAAAAAAACAAGTATTCTATATTTAAGCTAAATTTGCTACCCCGACTACAGCCAGGTCCCAGACTCTGATGAAGGAACCAGCCACAGTCATAACACTAGGTGCTCCACTTATCTGGAACTACTCTGTTAAAGTACTGACCGAAAATGAAAGCAGTGTATAATCAAAATGACTTACATTTGAACTAAACTGCAGGAATGATGCTGCTCAGGTACTGATAGACCTTAAAATGCTTGTGAGAAAGCTCATCTTAAAGGTACAATTTCATGGCAAAATTAATGACTCTGTAAATAAAGCTATGGATGAAATTAAAAAAAGGCCTAACAGCTACTGTCCACTACTACATCAAACATCAGCCACTTTCAAAGTGAAGTGTGAGATGAATATCAGGAAACTACTTAAACAACTCCTAAATAAAAAAAAAACTTTATAACTTAACACAGGGAGAAAGAAAAGCATTGATTAAGCAAGGCAATGATAAATCCAGGTACATAATGAAGGCAGACAAGGGAGGAGGTATTTTTGTGACAGATATCATATACCGAAGGATAACAGATTTTATGAGTTATTTACTATGGATATTCCCCCAGATTCAGCAAGCTCTGCAAAGAGTGCAGGAATAGTACAAGAGCTGCTGCACGCAATATGGCTGATGAGCGATCCAGGATCGAGTCCCTGAGACGTGAATAAGTGCCCTACACTATTCCCGCATGGACACCGCTGCCACATGCCAATTACCTCATTTGCTGGTGAAAACCATGCAAATGAGGTGAATTAGCAATCCAGGAAGCAGGCAGGTGTCTGTGCAGGAATAGTGTAGCCTGCAGAAATGTATTCAGTTACTAACTGAATACATTTCTGCAAATTACAAAATGGAGGCATGACAGCTCAAAAGAAAGCATGTATTCTATGTAGTAGGCATGCCAATGGCCAACTATATGGTCATTGGCATGAAAAATAGCTGAACTTTTATAAAAAACAAGGTTTTTTTGGCCGATTTCGGCTGCTTAAGTGTAGGGCAGTGGTGCACAAATGGGATTGTCACGAAAATAAAAAAAAAGGGGGAAATAAGCTTTCATACCCAAATCTGCATTTTGCCATAATAGTTAATGGCATGCATAAGACAACAATACCAGGTAATAGTAGTTGCTAAGGAGGAAGGCTCAGTGTGAGTGTGGTAACTATGAATTAGCAGCCTGGTTTATGCAAATGAGGGGACTGATACTGAATCACAGATTTCCTCTCAGTGTTAGCTTGCACCCAACCGTGTAGGTGCAGCAACACCATTGTATAAGTAGGAGAGGTGGATAACCTCATAAGGGGGTGTGTCATGCATGCACTAAGCTTATTGGAGCTCTGCGGCCTGTGTTTGCCCTTAGCTAAGTAGAGCTAAGGAAGGGTGTGTGTCTTACATTGTTGAGCACTGTTTTCCTTGCTTAAATGGGTGTGCCTGCCGAGCAACAGGTTTTAAGCATAAAGAAAAAAAAACAGGAAATAACAGCACTGTTCACATCTGACCACTGGGTATGCACAGCATGCCTCAGGGCTTAAACAGGGAGGAAATGGGAAGGGGAAACTGCAGGAGGAAGGCAATCAAGGAGAACTAGCATAGCTGGCAGGTGAAATGTATCAGAATCAGCCAATTACACAGTCAGCAGCCCAGCACACTACTATAAACTATGCAAACATTTTTCAGTCTGTTTTTCCCCACAAACTCTACACCACCAGTGTACACAGATGGGGAAAATGTACCTGACAAACTAACAAAATGTTAGGGGCTGCTGTCGCTCTCATTTATCAAAATGTGGAAGAGGCTGAGGGTAGTGAGGATGTGAATGCTGACAAATGTCTCACAGTGAGGAGGAGGAGAAGAGTGTACAGACCCAGGGTAACCTACCAGGAGCTGCATCAGCTGGAGATAGTGGAGTGCTATAGGGTGGACAGGTACATTCTACAGCAAATTGTTGAGCTGTGCTGGCCCTGCCTCACACACAGAACCAACAGAGGGGAACCCATCCCAGTGGATACCAAGGTATGTGTAGGCTTAAGAATACTAGCCACAGGTACCTTCCAAAGGCCAACTGGGGATATCATGGGGATCTCACAGGCATCAGCATCCAGGATACTCCATCAGTTCCTGGATGCCATGTCAACACATGCCAGTGAGCACATATATTTCCTCAACACCTGTGAGGCATTGACCAGCAATATGCATCTCTTCCACCACATAGCAGAATACCCTGAGGTAGTGGATACTATAGACTGCATTCACATACACATCAAAGCACCATCTGGTGAGCGGGGTAGGGTCTACATTAACCGCAAGGGCATCCACTCCATCAACTGGCAGGTCATGTGCGACGCCCAGGGCATTATCATGAATGTGTGTGCTGGGAGCCCTGAAAGCTATCACAACTCCCACATCTGGCATATGACACAGCTGTACCAGTCATTTGTCAGTGAGGACATCCCATATGGCCACCTAGTGGGAGATGCTGGCTATGCACTGGAGCCGTGGCTGGTGACACCCCTCAGAAATGTACACACATCTGAACAAGAACTCCATAATGAGGCACACGCACAATCCAGAATCATTATAGAGCATGTGTTTGGGATGCTCAAGTCATGGTTGCCCTGGCTTGACACATCCGGTGGAGCCTTGTAGTACTCTCCAGCTACATGTACACAAATGTTCATAGTATGTGCCATGTTGCACAATATGATCCTGTGGAAACAGCTGCAGCAGGAAAAGCACAGGGCAGGGCCACACAGCCCCCCACCATTGCCAAGGCCATCACAGGCACAGAGTGACTTGGAGGAGGAACTACCTGGGCCTGCCCATGTAGGTAGAAGGAGGCATGTCCAGTATGCCCAGGCATTGGCAAAGAGGCAACGCATAGCACATACACTGACATGGTAGGAACCCAGGGAATGACACCTCTCTTTGACTCGCACATACAGTAAAAGGGATACCAAACATGAGACTACCTGTACCTTACCATGTATAGGCAGTGTACTGTGTGTATCTGACATAGTCAACCCTCCAGCACCATCTGCAGTACTGGCCCAGGCACAAGGCAAGTCACTCCTCCTATCAATTAGTGAATGTAGTAGTATGTTCTGATACTGATATCTATGGTATGGATGCAAGCATGCAAGGGAATTGTGTGGCTGAATGGGATAGCATCAGACAGCTGACAGCTATATGGAACAGCAGGAAATCCATAACAAATACTGGTGTCAACATACTAGGCAGTAGTACACAAGGTGACAACTCCCACCGCAGTACATGTGGTGGCCCAAATAACTGGGTGTCCGTAGGCCACACACATGGCTGTCAATGAGGATTCACATACCCACCCCAGCCTCACCCAGCAGGACAGGTATAGATGACCATAGCAAAAGGTTGGGCTAAGGCCCTCAAGCACTGGCAATGGTGAACAGCCCCCCTACAGACCTACACAAACATAGTACAACAGGTCTGGCAGTTGCATCATAGTTCTGAAGAGCAAGAAGTCTGAAACTGAAATGTATGCAAATGCAATCTAAATTGTGTATTCTACTGAGATTCCTCCTTTGATAGGTCACAATACAATACTAAACGGACGTAAACAGAGTAAGTGAAATACCACTACAGTCATTGCAAATGTGTAAAGTCATCAGGTGTGCCCCCCACAACCCCATGTAGAAATGCAGTAACATGTAAGTTTGTGGAGTAATATCAGTGGTGCACAGAATGCCAGAGATGTTCCAATCAACATAATAAATTGGTGCATGTCTACAATATGCAGGGGTCAGTGTGCTAGGTTTCTGTGTGTTTAATGCTGTGCGGAAGTGGTCAACGTGTAGGTCTGCATGTTGTGTCTCAGAGGACTAGGTACAGTATTGTGCTTGACAGGGCCATGTCCCAAAAACTGCAGTGCCAACCAATGTGCTTCTCAGTGACATCCGTGTTAATGGTTGTACACTGTCCAGGTGTCAATAGCAGTCAATGGTGGAAACCCTGACAGGCCATGAACAGGGGGCCCTACATGGAAACACTAAACAGGTGGAAGTACCTTATGCAGTCCCTACAATAACTCTCAGCTGCACACAACTGTGGAATTATGTATCTAGAGGTTAGCATAACATTAGTTGTCGCTCCACTATGGAATACTGGTTGTCAGTCCAATCACTGCTACACCACCAAAGCACTGTTACACACTAATGCAGGACTGCCAATGGCCATACACAAGGGGGGATATGGATAAGGTCCCACTTATACCTGTGCCCTAAGCTGACATATCACACATGCACTCAGGTCACCCCAACACCCACAGGTATCTCACACGTGAGATCCTTGCTGTTGGGAATGAGTACAGTAGGACCCCATTTCTGTATGGGAGTACCCACAGAATGCAGAATGCTGAAAAAGGTGTCCTATGCAGGTATGTCCCTAGCTGTAAGCAGCACTCTGTCAGCATCCAGACCAGTGGATCAATATGGACAGGAAGTATTGCCACTAACACCTCACACATTTACCCTGTCACCCCAGGGGAATCCACTGGCTCGCAGCCTGGGAATGTATGAGTGACAGAATGCACTGGCCTGCTACAGATGGCCTGCATCACTACCAAATGGTCTACAGTCCTCTGTCAAAGGCCTGCGCCTCACCCATAGTGCAAAGTATGGTATCTTATGGGGTCCTAACTAGCAACCTAACACAGTCAACATAACACAAATGCAAGGCCATGCTGACAAATTCCAGTAGCATGCCCCATGTCCTACTGCAAGAACTGTGGACCAATCCATAAATACTGCTGGGATGAAGGGCCAACTATAGGGCTTCTTGGAATTCATAAATTCCAATGCCCTGGATCAACTAATCCATAGTCCCACCAGGGGCTCCAATATCCTAGACCTGGTCATTACCAACATGGGAAATCAATGCTCCACACCTATGGTCACCCCCTCGTTAGTCAGGTCTGACCATAAGCTAATCACCCTTAACATCCACATCCCACCCCCACCACCCAGTAAGGAAACCTCCATAAAAAACTTCTCCAAAGCCAACGTCATGCTACTCAAGTCAGAAGTGACAAACTTTGACACCCCTGCAGTCGGGAGCTGAATGTTCAACTGCTGAATCCTACACTAAGGCATTGTACGAGCACATCCACTCATGCATAAATCGTGCCATCCCAAATAGAACCAAGATGATCTCATCCAAAAAAAAAAGCCAATCTGGTGGTCCCCTGCCATAAACAAACTTTACAACAAAAGGAAGAAACTGTTGCAGAAAAGAGGAAAATCCCAGGATGCAAAAAACTTCCTTACCAGCCTCAGTAAGAAACTGAGATCCCTCATAAAATTCTCCAAAGCTAGTTACGAAAATAAAATTGCCAAAGATTCCAAAGACAACCACAAGGCATTCTATAACTATGTCAAGAATCTAAATGGCAATGCTTAGATCTGCTCTGAGCTAAAACAGAATGGCATTAAATATACTGATCCCAAGGATATTGCCAATATCCTGGCAGATCGATTCAGTGCCAACTTCACCCCCCTCTCACCCCCTAAATGGCCCATCTCAATACTGTAAGATTGCCAAATTCTGGTAATAATGGCCACACAGGTAAAAAATGCACTCTCCAAAGCTAAGAATACAGCATCCATGGGACCAAATGACATCCCGGGCTGTGTACTAAATGAACTACAATATGAACTGTCACCTCACCTAAGTGTCATGTTTAATCATAGCCTCATCTCAGGTTTCGTGCGCACTGAGTGGCACAGAGTTGCAGTTATCCCACTCCACAAGGGGGGATCCACCTTGAATCCCGGAAACTACTGTCCCATCAGTCTGACAAGCCTTATCTGCAAGGCCATGGAGCGTATTATCATGGAACTTATAAACAAAGACATTGGCAACCTTCAAACACTGGACCCCACCCAGTTTGGGTTCGTGAAGGGCTGATCTTGTCTCCTGAACCTGATTGACTTCTTTGAATCAGTCTCCAGAGCCATGGACAAGGGTAAGGTGGTCCACACAGCCTATCTAGACCTTGCCAAGGCCTTTGACACCATCCCCCACTCTGGAATCATAGATAAACTTACTAAGTTGGGCATTAATCCCTACATCACCCAATGGGTTGCTAACTGGCTTACTGATAGAACCCACATTGTAAAAGTAGCCGACTCCAAATCCAGCTCCAGACAAGTGACAAGTGGAGTACCTCAGGGTTCAGTCCTGGGACCGCTCTTGTTTGGCATCTACTTCTCTGAAGTACAGGCCAACACTAAGGAACTCTGGATAACAAAGTTCGCAGATGACTGCAAACTGGGAGCCATTATTGAATCCCCAAATGATGTGGATACTCTACAAAAGGGCCTTACAGAAACAGATGCTTGGTGCCAGAGCCATGGGCTCAAGCTCAATGCCAAGAAATGTATAGTTATCTCCTTTGGGAAAAAACATGTATCCATGAATTACCATATAGGTGGCAGTACACTAAACACCGAAAGTGTGATAAGCGACTTAGGGACACAGGTGGACAGTGGTCTCACCTTTGATAACCACATCACCACACCAGTCAGGAAATCCTTCTATGTGGCACACCTCATCACTAAGGGCTTTTCATCCAGAAAAAAGGAGGTCATTGTCCCACTGTACTCATCCCTCATTAGACCCATTATCGAATACAATGCCCCGTTTGGTATGTACCTCTCAAGATATCTGCAACAACTGGAGAGGCCACACTAAAAGAATCACAGGCCTAAAGCAGATGCCCTACGTTGACCACCTTAAAAAACTCCAGCTATACTCTGTCACATATCGTCTACTCAAAGGCGATGTTTGCATAACATACAAGGCCATGTCAAACCCAGAGCTGTTGGACATGCTACACTTAAAGAAATCCCAATCCCTCAGAGCCACATGCTCCAGGGATCTAAAAATTGTCATCACAATAAACAAAACATGCTGGAGGGATAGGTTCCTGACCCAGAGACTCCCCAGACTCTGGAATAGATTGCCCATACATGTCAAGCAGAGTGCCTCTTTGGTCCTCTTCAAAAGGAACCTTGACGATTGGATGGGAGAAAGGAAATTCACCCCGGAGATCATGTCAGTCACCCTGCTAGACAGGGGTCCAGGGAAGTAAATAGTATGGGAAGAAATAGCCAGGGAACTGTTATGGCTAGGCTTGTATAGGCCCTAGGGCTGATAGCCTAGTACCAACCTATGAACCTATGAATATGAATCTATGATACTTCTCAGTGATTGCTCGCATAATGTTAGGAAGAGGATAGAATAACGGGGGGGGGGTAGAAGCATGGATATCATGGAGTGTGTGAAGTCTGAAACTCTGATGTGTGCCCATACTACCCCTGCCTGCAAACCCATTAATGCGTGGCTACAAACCTGCTCATAAACCAGAATGTGAAGGGGAACTGACCAAATATATGAGACCTGCCTCTGGGTAACCTGGGTGAATCTGTACAGCTGAGAGGTATGTCCACAGCAGGATATGGCCATTCTGTTAAGTCAATATATCTACAAGAAGGGGATCCTCAGCCATCATACTACCAAGGTGCTGGACCATTTACACAGACCCCTCAACAAGTGTCTGTAGCTACCTCTCTAGAATGGCAGGAGTGTGCAAGAATGTGTAGGCTGCGGCCCACAATACTGGACTCAGCTTCATTCATCTTGTATTTTCACGGTAAATAACTGTGAGCAAATAATTATATCTGTCAGTAGTTGACATAATACATCACAGTGCAAAACAGTACATATGTCTGAATATCTCTGCTAACAACAACCATATAACACAAGCAGCACAGACAGCAGTAGTTTCAGTATCCCCCTATCTTTCACCCATTGTGACTACATATTGTCAACCTATCTACAGATGTCCTGCAGAAACAGGTTGCTAGCTGTGTAGAACACCAAACCCTGGACTGGAGTACAACCCTACCTGGAATGGATTCACACACTCAGTACAGAAGGTCATACTGAGCATGCTCCTTCACTTAGAGAAATGAAGCCCATGTCTGATAACACAGTGGATTATACATATCTGTGATTTGCAGATGTCTGTGCACACACACCAAATTGTACACCATTTATGTTTCACACACACATTGAATAGGAATAGTCACACATATCTAAGGCCAACAGACTACAATATGTCAAACATGCACACACAGAGACATATGGAAGAGAGAGACAGACATTGACAGAGAGAATCCCATTATGAGGCCTGTCCCACCCACTACACATGCCATTGGCCTACATCACACGATGTGCTGATGTCAATCACTGTAGACATTCCTTTTGGTAGCCCACAGCCCTATAGTGTCTGTGGTGCTTGTGATAACTGTGTAACACTATAGCACAAATAAGTATTCATGTAGCATTTGTAAACTCAGTCCTGTCAAATGTAAAGTTGTGTGTGAGTGAGTGTGTGTGTGCATTTCCAGAGGAATGATTTATGGCCCATTCACACTCACTACACCTCCCATTGCCCTACTTTAGCACTTCTGATGATGTCAGCCACCTTGAAATAATCATTTGGCCAAGTTTTAGTCTGATAAGTTCTGTGGTGCTCGCGATACCTGTGTAATACTGTAATGTACCAAACTAGTTACGTAGGAGTTTTAATCCAAGACCTAGCAACTGTTAAAGTGTGTGTGTGTGTGTGTGTGTGTGTGTGTTTGTGTGTGTGTGTGTGTGTGTGTGTGTGTGTGTGTGTATTTGGAGAAGACTAATTTTAAGGCCATTCACACTCACTACACCTCCCATTGCCCTACTTTAGTACTCCTGCTGGTGTCAGTCACCTTGAAATAACCCTTTGGCCAAATCTCAGCCCTCTAAGCTCCATGCCGCATGCAATAACTGTGTAATACTATAGTGTAGCAAATAAAAAAATAGAAAAATGGTCAGGACACACCGAAAAAGTTATAAGTAGTTTATTCCACAATAAAATACAAGCGCTTTCACCCTGCCGTAGTGCTGGGCTTTTTCGAGTAGCAAATTAGTTAGGTAGGAGTTCTAATCCTGGTCCTCGAAACTATGAAAATGTGTGTGTTTGCATGAGAGAATGTGTGTGTCTTTGTCAACACCTGATTTTGTGGTCATTCACACTTACTACACTTCCCTTACCCCTGCTTTAACACTGCTGCTGATGTCACTCACCTTCAAAGATACCTTTGGACAGTTCTCCAGCATATAAGCTCCATGGCGTGTGTGATAAATGTGTAACACTGTAGTAGCAATACAGAGCTAGGGGTTCAAAACTCAGTACTAGCAAGTGTGTGTGCGTGTGTGTGTGCGTGTGTGTGTGCGTGTGTGCGTGTGTGTGTGCGTGTGTGTGTGTGTGTGCGTGTGTGTGTGTGTGTGTGTGTGTGTGTGTGTGTGTGTGTGTGTGTGTGTGTGTGTGTGTTTTAGCAATACATAATTAGGTAGGGGTTCGAAACTTGGTACTGGCAAGTGGGTGGGTGTCTGTCATCAGTATCCGGTGTGGGGGTGATTGTGTAATAACAGGATCCATTGCGGGATGGGTTTTGCTGCATTATTATATTGAGGACCTAGTATATGTCCCAATGTCCACATTACAAGGCCAACAGTTGTCAAGCACAGTAGAGGTTGGTGTAGACAATCGACAGCCATAAATGTATAGTGCCATGTGCAATGACTATGTGACAGTATGGATTAGTGAACAATAAAGACAACTCTTATAATACTCAGAGACCACTCTCCACCCACAGATCACACACAAGCACACTTGGCTAGGCAGCAACCACTATATTGGTAGTTCTCCTGCAAATTGCCTCACAGATACTACCCACTGTGTGATTGTAGGGGACTACATGCCTGTCAACCACAACAGTGCCACTGACATCAGAAAGTACTTTGATGTGTTACATCTCCTGACTAAGTGAGTGTTATCCAGCAAGTAAAAGGACATGGCACCCTCTTCCATCCCCTCAGTAGCCCAATCAATGTGTACAGTGGTCCTTTTGCCATATTCCCCACTGGACACCTGCAACAACTGTAGAGTCTGCAAACATACCCCATAAAGGGAATGCCATGCCTTATACACATGCCCTTTATAGACAGACACCAATAACTCCAATGAATCCCCATATCATACTGTCTATGTAGGTGCAATCACTACCTCAGTTACATAGCCAAGTCTCAACAAATGAGGTCAGGAATGATACTTCAGAAGATACCAGTCTGTCCATACAACATGCCCCAGAGACCTCAAGCACACTTCCACACTTTAAAAAACATGCATGTGGGACATGTGCACAACTCAGACACTGTCTGTGTTATGGAATATAAATCACATACATGTGAAGCAATGCACATCACTGGCC
The DNA here is from genome assembly GCF_019279795.1 of Protopterus annectens. Taxonomy (NCBI): domain Eukaryota; kingdom Metazoa; phylum Chordata; order Ceratodontiformes; family Protopteridae; genus Protopterus; species Protopterus annectens. The sequence continues at coordinate 1,961,692,757 of NC_056725.1, forward strand.
ACCCACAATAGAAATCTGGATGAGTGGATGCTGAATGTAATACCCACCCCTGGGGACCACTCCAGTGACTATCCTTCTCCACACTAGGGACTATTTTCATGTGGCCTGATGCCAGGGTATTCCCTTGGGTTAGCCTTGTACAGCCTTCAGGCCCATTCATCTACTACACACTTATGAAGCAATGAACCTATGGATCTCAGTACTGGCAAGTGTGTGTGTGTGTGTGTGTGTGTGTGTGTGTGTGTGTGTGTGTGTGTGTGTGTGTGTGTGTGCGTGTGTGTGTGTTTAGCAATCAGAGGTGTGTCCAAACCACAACATGTACCATTCTCCATTCTACAACAGATGTAAGTCAACATATACCTATGTACAACCCACATCCATATAATCTGAGGCATATGCAATCACTGTTACAGACCGGGGATTTCAGTGCACATACTGTACCCTGCCTATGACATTGTGGATGTGTTACCACACTGCTATACCCCATGGTCATGCTGCAGGGCCACATCCTGGTGTCACACAGACACCTAGAACAGAAATGGGATACAGCATGTGAGAACACATTCACTCAGCACTTCACTTGTGGGGGGGGGGGTAAAGCTGGCACTGAATGTGTTGCCAAGACTGTGGCCAATATCTGTTGTCTCAGGATATGTATTAGCATTGTGCAGTAACTCACAGCACTTGTATTTACTGCTGTGGAGGTTGTTGATGTAACTATCAAAGGCTGTTGTGACTGTCATCAGTGTCTGCTGCATCTCTGCCATCATAGATGCCCGTAGGGGATACCATGTAGGATCCAAAATTGTGTTTGAGGCTAATAAGGGAGTTCAACAGTCATGGGACATTACCTTTCTCTGCAACAGTGTCCTCCTTCTGATGTACACTTTAGTAATTGCATGGGGATCATCACATTGTCCCCCAGTGCTTGGAGGACAGTGTCTTGGTTTGGTTGGCTGGCTAGTACCATGCATTCATGTACATGTTTGCACAGTGCCTATGTGTATAATTCCTCAGTTATGCAGCTATTTCTCATTGCCATGGGTGCAGTGAAGACATTCACCTCTGTTTTCATGGCTGCAAAGTCAACTTTGAAGAGGTTTTGCAAGGTATATACCTTTGTGGGGGGTGTGGCTGACATGTTGAGTTCCATGTTGATTACAGCCTGTGTGTATCTCACCATGCAGAGATTGACATCTGTGGATGAGCAACAGTCCCATATCTAAGCAGTCAACACAGGACAAGGTTGTTGCATTCTTTACCAGGGGACAATATGAGCTGGTCCAGGGCTATGGAAATGATGACTCCCAGAAGTGTTGGGCCACTGTACTGGTGCTTGGCCACTTTCCCCAGGTAATGGTGGTGTAGTTGAAGACTCATACTATGTCAGTGTTATGTTGGACCATCATAGATGGCAGGGTGTTGAGAAATGTGCATTGATGGTCTAGGGACACAGATGTGGACCCATAGCAGGCTATGGTCTGGAATGCACTATTATCCCAAGGCAGTTTTACCGGAAGTATCTCCAATGCATTATGATGGTATACTAATCTGGAGGTGTTCCTAGCCATAATGAATATGGAGACACCACCTGTGGAGGTGTGGTGTGGTCCATGTTTGGGGCCTGACAGATGTGAATGCATCATTTTTTAGGCAAGGCTCAAAAGACAAATCCACCTCCATAGGTATCACAAGGGATAAGAAACTAAGAGTAATGCTACTCAATGCCAGAAGTCTAAACCTCAATATGCACACACTCAAAACTCTCCTTAGCATGGAGAACATCGATATCTGTGCAGTAACAGAAACCTGGTTTAAGGCTCCCGAGAGCACCCCAGAACTACAAGGTTATACCTCATACCATGCTTTTCAGCCCCAAAACTTGGACCAAACCACAAAAGGAGGGGGAGTATCAATATTCGTCAAAGATCCCCACACCTCCAGGTTGGTGGCACAGCATGAAGCATCAGAGACTATCCATGTGCAACTAACAGTGGGCAAAACTGCCTTCCAGTTTATAGCCTGCTACAGACCACCCTCCCAAACCCAGGAACCCCACTCGGCCTTCCTGAGAACACTGGAAAATATGAAGTTCTCTCCAAACACCATTATATTGGGCGATTTCAACTACCCAAACATAGACTGGGAGCATTAGTCTAGCTCCAACACCCTAGCCCAAAGGTTCCTAGAATTTATTAACTCAAATGCTATGAAACAACTTGTTACCACTCCCACAAGAGGGGAAAACATACTGGACCTGATCATCACCAACATGGGGACTCTATGCTCCAGACCAGAAGTGTATCCCTCATTGGTAAGATCAGACCATAAACTAATCTCACTGGATATTCACATCCTGACCCCACCCCCTGCCCAGAAAACCATAGTGAAAAACTTCTCTAAAGCAAATTTCACACTCCTCAAAACTGAGGTGGAATCCTTCAAAGCCCCCGAGCCTGTGGAAAATATGGCCCAGACCACAGAATCCTTTATAAACGCATTCTATGAACACCTTCAGGAATGCATGGATCATGCAATCCCAAATAAAACCAAGACCCAATCCTCCAAAGGCAGACGTCCTGTCTGGTGGACCACAGCCATAAACAAACTATACAATAGAAGGAGGAAGCTACTACATGATAGAGCAAAATCCCAAAAAGGGAAGGCATCTCTGATCAGTATTAGCAAAAACTATGGGCACTCATAAAATCGTCTAAGGCCAGCTTGAGAGAAAATTGCACAGGACACTAAGGATAATCACAAGGCTTTCTTTAGTTATGTTAGGAACCTGGGTGGGAATTCCCAGATATGCTCAGAATTAGTCCAAAATGACAAAAAATACATCAAACCCACAGACATTGCCAACAACCTAGCTGACAGGTTCAGCGCAAACTTCTCCCCTCCCCACCAAAGGGCAAATATCTATCCCAGCAGAGTGCTGCCCCCCTGACATCTCAAATGCTCAGGTAAGAGCCGCCCTCTCAAAGCAAAAAACACAGCATCAATGGGACCAGACGGTGTCCCGGGCTGCGTCCTACATGAACTCCAAGAAGAGCTAAACCCAAACATAAAACTACTGTTCAATCTCAGCCTTACTACAGGATATGTACCCAAAGAGTGGCATACAGCAACAGTGGTCCCTCTCCACAAAGGTGGTGCCTCAACGGATCCTGGAAACTATCACCCTATAAGCCTGACTAGCTTGGTCTGCAAAGCTATGGAAAGGATCATCATGAACCTCATAAATAAAGATATTGGGGACCTACAGACACTGGATCCTATCCAGTTTGACTTTGTTAAGGGCAGATCCTGCCTCTTAAACCTGGTCGATTTCTTTGAAACAGTCACCAAGGCCATTGGCGAGGGGAAGGTGGTCCATACAGCCTATCTGGACCTCGCAAAAGCCTTCAATACAATACCCCACTTGGGCATTATAGATAAGCTCACCAGCTTAAATATAAACCCCTATGTCACTAGATGGGTTGCAAACTGGCTCAAGGACAGAACCCACATGGTTAGAATTGCTGGAGCCATGTCAGATTCCAAACCAGTTACAAGTGGCATCCCACAAGGCTCAGTCCTGGGACCTCTCTTGTTCGGTATATATTTCTCGGAGGTACAGGCCAACATGGAAGGACTGTGGCTGACCAAGTTCACAGATGACTGCAAACTGGCCATAATCGACTCTCCAGCCGACACAAGCATCCCCAAAAGGGCCTCATAGAAACAGACAACTGGTGCCAGAGCCATGGCCTCAAGCTAAATGCCAAAAGTGTATAGTCATCCCCTCTGGCAAAAACAAAGTGCCCACAAATTACCACATAGGTGGTAATCCATTAAGTACAGAAGAAGTAATTAGGGACCTGGGGACCCAAGTTGATAGCAAGCTCTCATTTGACAACCACGTGGCCAAAGTGGTTAGAAAAACATTTTATATAGCCCACCTAATCATGAAGGGATTCACATCTAGATCAGGGGAGGTCATCATGCCTCTTTACTCATCCCTCATCAGGCCCATAATTGAGTACAATGCCCCTTTTGGGATGTACCTTACCAGACACCTGCAGCAACTGGAAAGACCCCAAAAGTACCTCACCAAGAGGATCAAATGGTTCAAACAGATGCTATATGCTGCCCGGTTAAAGAAACTCCAGCTCTACTCAGTGGCATACCGCCTGCTCAGAGGCGATCTGTGCCTGACGTATAAAGCCATGTCCAACCTGGAATTAATGGACATGCTGCACCTCAGAAAATTCAAATCCCATTGAGCTACGCACTCGAGAGACTTGAACCTCAGCACTGAAATAAATAGGACATGCTGGAGGGACAGATTCATAACCCAGAGGCTCCCTTCACTCTGGAATAAAATCCCTGTCCAGGTTAGGCAGAGTCCCTCATTGACTCTCTTCAAGAGGAATCTTGATGAGTGGATGGGAGATCATAGGTTTACCCCGGGTATCACTTCTGTGTCACTTTTAGACAGAAGCACAGTATACTAACCTCGAAAAAGGGCATAGCAAAATTAATTTAAAATGGGTGGCGAAAGCCAAACACACTCTGGCTAGGCTTATAAATGCCCTAGGGCAGATAGCCTAGTATGAACCTATGAACCTATCATAGCCTGATTCTGCAGATCTGCTATCTGCTGCTGTGAGCTACCTCTCCATTACAGCAGACATGTGCCCTCCACTCCAACAACTGCTATGAGTGACTGCATCCTGACAGTTAGATGTCTACTGTTGAGCAGCATGATCCTCAGATTGCATACATGTGTAGCTGTTATGGTGGTAATAACATCAGAAACACTGCCTAATAAGGCATCATAGGGGTGGCAAGACACTTAGCCTGTACCTGAAAATCCAGCGGTGATAGATGTAGGACATCTGTGGCAGGTCATTGGGTTCAGTCAATCATGTCATCCCAAGCAGACAGGTACTGGATCCCTTGAGAATGACACATAACATGTAAGCCAATGTTGCAGTCAGTCTGTAGATCATACTGCAGCATCATTCTGGATGACAGCAGTACACTGGCCAGGGCTACTGTCACACCTGCCTGGACCACATAATCAGAGAGTTCAACCATGTTTCTTGTCAAGTCATTCACACCCACATGGATACAGAGCGATACCCATAGTTGTTGTGGAGTGCCATGACTGGTTGTGCCATGTGTTCGATGCTGGCATGTGATAGATATTTGGCTGTTACTGGCTCCATATTCAACTTAGTGAGTGGGATATGTGTGTGCCTCAGTACTGAGTTGCCCATGATCACTGTATTGTGCAAGGTGGTTAGCCTTAGGAACTTAGGTTGAGGGGCACACTGTGTAGGTTAAATATGTGTCCCTTGACATGTGCCATGTCATGGTGTCTGAGTGGGTGTCTGTCTTGCTGGTCTGTACTGTTTGGGTAAATGTCCATTGAGTGCCTTTGGGAAGGTGGGTGTGTGGCTTTTAACTTTATGTCATGGCTGTCAGAGTGGTTGTCATGGTGAGCTACATGTTCCACATGGTGTGGTGCAGGTGTTGATCATATCCTCATGACCTGCTAGTCCAGTCTTTGCTGGAGAGTGCATATGTCCACATTGGGTGATATATGAGTAACCCTTAGAGGTCTGAGTGTTTGGAGTTTAGAGGGGAGGGTTGTCTGTGTACATGAGGCAGTTGCAAGAGAGCCTCAGAATGGACAAGTGCTCCAGGTTAATGGGTGAAAGCACAGATAAACACCCTACAAACATGCCAGGAAGGGTGGACATAACTAGTAAGTACCGAGGCTACATCTGTGATGAACAAGTACTGCTGATAGCTCCCTGGTGTGCCACGCCTATACCATACATGGCTAGTGACCACCTCCCACTGCCATTACTTTATATAGTGTGGTAACAGCATCTGCCTCACATGCACTAGGTTAAACCATTGTACCGTCCTCTGTATAGATGTGTCTGGCATATCCATATGTTTGCAACCTATACATGGTTGGAAGTGATCTGTGTGCCTTAGCAATGCCCACGTATGTGATATTATAGACAAATAGACTTCAGTGAGTGTACTGACACATATGGCAGCATGAGGTATCTTACCTGACTGAAACATCATGCTGATATGCTGTCTGCCACCCTCACAGGTGGTCTGCCTTGTAGGTGCAATACATGAGTCCAGATGCTTGGTTTAACAGGTGAAATATTCCCATTATGCGTCACATTACAGGGTTCAGGGTTCAAGACTTAGCAGGCCTTATTATTTTGTTGCAAGGCAGAACAGTTCTGCTGGGGAGGAAGGGATAAGGGCAATAATTAAAAGGGGTACATTTAGACAGCTTTGGGTCAGATTTGCTGCAGTAAGTGGTTCAGAGTGTGGATCTGATGTCTGACTGCACTATATATATATATATATATATATATATATATATATATATATATATATATATATATACACACACACATTGTTTTACCATTACTACACACCTTTCTCATACTGTAGACTAAATGGGAATCGTTTTTTCTACAAAATGTTAAATGAATGTAACCAACTGTAAATTGTTTTTCTCTGTAAAACGTACACTGAATGTAACTAAATTTATCTTGTATTCAATGTTATCATGTATAATAAATATAACTGAAGCTTTTCTCCTCAGGTCTCCCCTGAAAATGTGTTTCTAACCCAGCTGGACTAACCCAGTTAACAAATGTCAATAAATAAAAAAAAAAATATATATATATATATATATATATATATATATATATATATATATATATATATATATATATATATATATATATATATATATATATATACACACACACACACACACACATATATATGTATGTATATATATATATATATATATATATATATATATATATATATATATATATTATATATATATGTGTGTATATATATATATATATGTATATATATAGGTTCATAGGTTCATAGGTTGGTACTGGGCTATCTGCCTGAAGGCATATATTAGCCCAGCCACGTTGTGCGGTATTCACTGCCCCTTTAGTAGTTCCCTAGACCCTTGTACTATTAGCTAGTACCCTTGGCCCCTATCTAGTAGTGCTGTTGGTGTGATCCCCGGTGTGAACTTTCTGTTACCCATCCACTCATCAAGGTTCCTCTTGAAGAGTGATAGTGAGTGGCTCTGTCTTATGTAGATCGGGACCCTGTTCCATAGTAAGGGAAGTCTCTGCAAAGGGAAACTATCCCTCCAGCATGTTCTATTCATTGTTGTGTTGAGGTTTATATCGCTAGAGCGTGTAGCTCGCGTAGATTTAGTTTTGCTAAGATGGAGCATGTTCAACAATTCTGGGTTGGACATGGCTCTGTACGTTAGACAGAGATCGCCTCTGAGAAAGTGGTATGCAACAGAGAACAGTCTTAGCTTTTTCAATCGTGCTGCATAGGGCAACTGTTTGAGGCCAGTAATCCTCTTGGTTAGGTACCTTTGTGGTCTCTCCAGCTGCTGGAGATGTCTAGCCAGGTACATTCCAATTGGTGCATTGTACTCAATAATGGGTCTGATGAGGGAAGAGTAGAGGGGCACCATTACATCCTTAGAACTTGATGCGAACCCTTTCGTGATCAGATGGCTCACATAGAAGGATTTTCTAACCACTTTGGCAACATGGTTATCAAAGGAAAGCTGACTATCTACTTGGGTCCCTAGATCCCTTATTTCTTCTTCAGATTTCAGGGGATTACCTCCTATGTTGTAGTTTGCAGTTACTCTGTTTTTGCCAAAGAGGATTACTACACATTTTTTTGCATTTAGCTTGAGACCATGGCTTTGACACCATGCATCAGTCTCATTTAGGCCCTTTTGGAGGATCTCCATGTCGGCCGGAGACTCTATTATAGCACCCAGTTTGCAGTCATCCGCAAACTTAGTCAGCCACAGCCCTTCCGTGCTTGCCTGTACTTCTGAAAAGTATATGCCAAACATGTATATAATATAATATATATATATATATATATATATATATATATATATATATATATATATATATATACACACACACACACACACACACACACACACACATTTACATATATATATATATATATATATATATCCCCATTTTCATGACTTTAAACATCCCCTTTGTCAGGCTTAGTCCACATTTCTTGCACTATGGAGTTCTGTGTATATCTTTTGACTGACCAGATTATTTCAGACTATCCATGTTTATTGCTCATATTTCTGCTGTATTCAACAGAATCATTGCTGTGATTTGTGTGGCACTTCACCATGATGATTTTATGATGTCTGTCAGTAACTGATGGCGTACATGTCAGTTTCCGAAGAGCCTTCCTTCAGAACATGTAAGCTGACACAAACTCTGTTACTGTAGCAACATTCTACATTTATAACTGCAATACTTACATTATGATCCCTTGCACTAAGAGGCTGAGAGTTATGGTGCTGAGGTATGACTCCACTACATGTTATGGGCATATTATATATATATATATATATATATATATATATATATATATATATATATATATATATATATATATATATATATATATATATATATACACTAGCTGTACCCGGTCTGGTTAAATGGAAAAGAAAGAAAAGAGAAAGCGCACGTTTCTAATATGTTTAATTTCACAATGCTTGTGGGTATACAATATTTTTTGTTGTTCCATTGTCTGTGCAGATATAGAGATTGTCTGGTTTGCCGACTCTAGAACATGCAACATATAATTGTCCATGTGAGAAGCAATCCGCGTGTAGATCTAAACCACACAATTCTAAAGATTGGCCCTGAGCTTTGTTAATGGTGATTGCAAACGCCAATCGAATTGGGAATTGCAATCTCTTAAATTGAAATGGCATATCCTTTGGAATCATAGGAATGCGAGGAATGAGGACATCTTCACCTTTGAAAGATCCTGTCAAGATTGTTGCTTCTATGACGTTGCTCATTAATTTTTTTACTGCAAGCCGCGTACTGTTGCAAAGCTTTGGCTGGTTGATATTTCGCAACATGATAATTGGCATGTCGATTTTCAATTGCAGTATGTGCGGTGGCATCCCTGGCAGATCGAGTGAATTCAAAAATTCTGTTGGATAATTAACCGCTTCATCTGCTTCCACAACAGTGTCCACAGACTTGTATGTGACTGCCTCGCTTTGAATGTTAGACTGAATAATATTGTTAAGTCCATCGACGTCTTTGTTCTTGGCCGCAAGAATAGCTCTTTCAGTCAGCCAATCGTGATCCTTATAATTGGTTTGAATATTGGGAAATACTTTTTCAACCAATTCTTCTTTTGACATCACTAAATTGCAGAAGTTATGAGGCAATGAAATTGGTCCTGAGGTCAGATCAACCGGCACCTTTCCGTTCCCAATTTCCAGCAATTGATGTGAGACTATCTCAGCTGATCGATCGTTTTGCAGCTGGACAAGCATATTTGTAGTTAATTTTAATGTCTTTACGTGTCGCCATAAAGTAGAGTATTTCAGGCAAGCATTTATTTCGTCCGCTGGTGTCGATTGAGGAAGTACAGGTAATGTTTGCCTGAAATCTCTTGCAAGCAATATTAATGCATTCCCAAATGGTCTGATGTTTCCACGCAAATCTTGCAATGATCAATCAAGAGCCTTGAGCGATTTTTTGTGCGCCATTTTGCATTCATCCCAAACAATAAGTTTGCATTTCTGCAATACTTTTCCCATGCCGGATGCTTTGGAAAAGTTGCAAGTGGGAGTTTCAATGAATTGCATGTTCAATGGCAATTTCAAAGTGGAATGAGCAGTTCTTCCACCTGGTGGCAATGTCGCAGCTATTCCAGACGACGCAAGAGCTAAGGCTATGCCATTTTGGGATCAAATTGCTGCCAGAATCAATGTAATTAGGAAAGTTTTACCAGTTCCTCCTGGTGCATCTAAGAAGAAGATTTCTCCAACCCCGTTATTGACAGTTTACATTATTTGATTGTAAATGTCTTTTTGCTCAAGCGTTAGCTGAGGAATATTTGATTGCACATATGACAAAAGATCACCCGTGTTGTAATTTTGTTCACGACACAATTCTACATCAAATGAAGCAGCAGCAGATTGATTTGATGATGGCATTCCCAATTGATTGAGAACTTTGTTTGTGATTTCTAAGCACAAATCTTCAATCATTATCAACTCTTCGTTGTAGATTTCTGCTGTGAAATCCATGTTCATATTTGAATTTTCCTTGCGTATTCGATGGAAAATATCTTCAGCCATGTGCGATTTATATTTCTCCCATAACTCTGTTGGAGATGAAGGAGAGCAGGTGGTCAAAATGATTGCAAACAATGCACAAATTTGATTTGGATGTGACGTATTGCACGCATCATTAATGCATACATCCCAGTGCCGGTCGTTCTCCAATAAATTCAGAGCTTGACATGCACTCCGTTGACAATTCTCAATTGCTGGAAAGACATTGGACCGGGCACATTTACCAACAGCATGCAAAGAAAGAAGCATTCATCTTGATTGGGATGCATGGTGTACAGTCTGCCTATCGTAGTTTCTTTGAATATGCCAGGTTGTCCGTCGACTCGCTCTCCTCGTTTGCGTCGTTCAAATGATTTTCTACTCGCATTCCATGTGTAATACTTAGGTACTTCCGAATACAGCAGTGGTTTTGCAAACACGTCATTTTGACATAATGTGAAGAAAGCAGTTAATGTTGTAGCCGGTGGATTCAGGGCTATTTGTTGCACATTTGCAGCTGTGAAATAAACGTGTTGTCCATTTTCTAGATGTACTGCTAAGTGAACAACACCTGGACTTCGATCATGTATGGGAAATGAAAGAATTCGCCATACAGCTTCATTGCTGCTTATGTATCTTCCAGCCTGATACTGTGCGATTTCATCGATATGTATGACCGCATTCCTATCACTTCTTTCTGGTTGCACACCAAAAACTGCCATGTCGCTGCCTTTATTCATGTACTTACAAATGTATTTGATCGATTTAACGGAGTTACAGTTTTCCACGTTTATGTGTGCTTTGTATGTTTTTGATAGCAAAGGTGAATATGGAACAACCCACTGGTTATCTACTTCGATGTCACCATTTCGCATTTGTATGGTTGCTAATTTACCGCCATTTTCTGCTGATCTTCTGTATAAAGGATATCCATCATTTCCTGTAACTGTGTTGGATACTAATGCTCGAGGATATCGCTTAGGGCATTTTCCGTCTATCATGCATGGTGAATTTGGATTCAGTGTACTGCAAGGTCCATGTATCATATTTTTCATCACAACTTCATGCAAATCCTTATCAACGTTGGCATCGGGTATTTCAGCGCATATTACATCGTCGATTTTGTTTGAAGTGATTTTGTTATAGAGCCAGATTAGTATATGTGCGTGTGGCAATCCTCTCTTTTGCCATTCCACTGAGTACATCCAGCAGCACACAGAGCCAAACACTTCATGTTTTACCATGAAATCCATCAGCGATTTCAGCTTCTGTCTGAAAACACGTGCTGTGATGTCATGCCTATCCACCAGCGATTGCCCAGGAAGTAAGAGCTGTTGTATATCATCCCAAGCTGGATTGCATGTGAATGTAATGAATAGTTCTGGATGCCCGTAGTGACGAACATATGCAATTGCATCTTGAGCATACTCATGCATATGACGTGGACTGCCTGTATATGAAGATGGCAAAATCGTTAGTCTTCCAACGTTAGTTGTATTACCATCATTTACAACTGCATCTTACAAATGAATGTATTCTTCAGAGTGAAACTTGGTCTGATTCAAACGGATGAATATCAAACATTCTGTTTCAATGTTTGCATACATATCTATGATGTATTGGTGAAACAATTGACGGCATTTCAAAATGTGATTGTCTTCATTCTCTCGAAGCATTAATCAGTATGAATAATAGTTCATTGTGCTGCATTTCATATTTGTTTCTTCGCCACTGACTGGATTTATCATCTTAATGTTGAAGTGATATCTATCGGCACCATCCCAAAAAACGATTGGATATTGCAGGGCATCATAGCATCGATGAGTTTCTGCAACTGTTGTCAATTGATCATTTCTCCGATGAAGAACAATATCTCTAGGTTGGAATTGGTCTCCGACTATAACAATTGCCACTTCGTCTATAGTTGGAGCATTGAATCTTCACATATGTTCTCCAGCAGGTGTTTTGTCAGCATGAATAACAATCTTGTGTGTATCAGATGGCATCATGTCAATTGCTGTTTTGAACAAACACACTAAACTGTTTTTTTCATGAAGAAGCTCCTGCAGTTGGGAAACGATGGACCTTTGTATGCCGGTAGAAATTATGCGCAATTCAATTCATCATCATCACTACATGATGACATTTGTAGGAATTTATGTTGACCATCTGGGGAATGAAAATGGGGAGGAGGGGCTTTTATGATAAATTTGTCCTTTCACTTTTTGGCATGAATTGAGCTGAGCACGACGGATTTCATGCTGACGTCATTTTTGGAAGCATGAGTTGTATTTCCTGATGTTAGATAGGAAATACTTTGATTCGGCGGCATATCCAGCAAGCAAAGTTTTTAATGGCTCTGGTGGTTCTCCAAGTTGAGGCAGTTTAATTTTTCCGGCGGCGCAACACATTCCTTTCATTTCTCCATTAAATTTCAGAGCCTTACAATAAGGACACACTTCAGTCATAGTGCGATGAGAACATGCTGGCTCAAACTATAATCATCAGCTGGGTTGTACCGAAATGCAAGGCGATTGTAATCGCATGATCGCTGAGCACGGAGTCATGTTTGATGATGATCTGCTGTTTCTCATTGACATCTTTCAGCCACTCTCAGTCTGTCGCGTTCATTCTGTTGAGAACAAAGCAGATCTGAAGCTGCAGAATGTGATCGCCGTGCTCGCAAACGTGCATCCTCAAGTCTGGCTACACGTCACTCTGCTGCTTCCTCGGCATGTATTTGAGCCATTCTTTGTCTGTTTTGCTCATTCGCTGATGCCCGTTCTTCCTCAGTTTGATTTGCAATTACTAATCGCACTGCTTCCGCTTCGTGAGTATGACAACCTAAGTTTGATCTTCTGCGAGGCATTATTTGGATGAACTAAAGCAGATCGATTGCAATGAAAAAGAAGAAAGAAAGTTATAACAAAAACATATACAATTGCATATTTGTATACAAATATATAGAATCCATAGTAGGTATATAAAAACACGCGCGTATTCGAATGCAACGTGTGACATCTATATAATAGTAGGTATATAAAAACACGCATGTATTCGAATGCAACATTGTGTGAAAATTTCAAAGCAATCGGTGAAGAACTTCCGGAGATTTAAGATTTTGAACAAATGAACATTTACATTTTTATTTATATAGATAAATATATGTGTGTGTGTATATATATATATATATATATATATATATATATATATATATATATATATATATATATATATATATATATATATATATATATATATATATATATATATATATATATATATATATCCTTTTTATGTGTTTATGTGTAAACATGACTGTTGTATATTCCTTCTCAGATGTATCCCACCATATTTATCTGATATGTGTATATTTATATATAGAAACATGACTGATTCCACTGTGTTTTCACTAACAAGTAGTAAAACATTTTAGTACTCAAAGCAGTTGTTCACTACTATTTAGTATGTGTACTAAATGATATATTTGAAAAAGCAACAGAGATTCCTACACCTCAGATGGCTTAGTGGTTAAGTGGTATGACTATACTGTACAGAGTCCTGGGCTCAAGATCTACAGGGGTATTTGTTTTTTTGCTAGGCAGAACAAGAACTGATGGAGACAGGGTGCTTTTGGCACTTTAAAGTGGCTTTAAGCAGGTTTGCATGGGTTTGTGTGAAGCTAAGCGCTGCTAACATATGGTTAAATGAATACATGCCTACACTATGTAGGCTTCCCTTACCAGTGGGCAAATCTGCTTAGCATTTACATTTAAGCAATGCTTAAACCTGCTAAGCATAGCTCAGCTCTGGTAATTAGTGATCACATTCTGGTCTGATCAAATAGTAGGGTAATGACATCTTTAATAAGTGTATTTAATTCCATGTACATAACATGCTTCTATGTGCTGTCATTACAGTAGCAAGGGGTATACATGGGTAGTACCACAATCTTTTCTGTTTTTATTTGTTTCATACTTGGGTAGTATCCCAGATTATATGCAGTCACACTTGCATGTATTGTATCATCATGTTACTACTTTTAACAGTGCTTTTCCAAGTAAGAGTAGATTGCAGATTGTAGTACTGGATCCATACACCCCTGCATGCAAAGCTGGACTCTGAGTACTGATTATCATGTTCTTGGTGTTTGAGCTGTATGTTTTTATGTATCTCCTATTGGATATCGATCTGCTATGTAGATGTTAACTGTAGACTACTATGTTTTTAGGATATGTCATTGAGGACTGCTGTCATGTAGTAATGGCATACCTTTCAGTTTCAGACGTCTATCTTTCAAAACATTTATCTTAATACATAACCTGTTGGCTATCTATTTTTTGTCTCTCCACTGTACAGATGAGCAAATGTCAGGTATTGCTACGGCCATACCACTATGTTGGTGCCCACATTGTATTGTGCTGTGGGCCTGGACACTGCTGGTAGTTCCGACATATGGGACATTCCCTAATGTGGGCCATGCCCCTTTTCCTTGCCTGTGTGAGGGACATTACAGAGGTGATGACCTACAGATTCACATAGAGTAGGTGGCAATATATCACAGGACAGGACATGTGAAGACAGCCAACCAACATGGGGGACATATCCCCAGATTTGTGAACAGATTCTATGTCATCAGTGCTATTATACACATGGTGGATTGATAGATTGACAGGGTTTGTGTGGACATGCATTTAGTGAGGGACATCACAACCCACAGTGATATGTCTCTGACATACCTATCCACTGGCACACTGTCCACAGACTGGCCACATGTGTGCCTGTTATGTTTTGCCTGTTCCACAGACAGTTGGTATCCTTGGTAAATCAGCCATGGACTCTGGAGAATGCAGTCAATAAATAAGCACATCTATTGGTATTACCATGTCATATTCCTCATAAAGGATGTTACAACAAACCCAGTGACATCTGCAACTGTCTCAGTGTATGACAGCACTATGTCCAATCTACCCCTGTGTTTGTGCCTCTGTTCCCACCTAGTAATATAGCACTTGATGCCTAGATTATTGAGTTATTTCATGATTCCTGACTTGGGAATGTTATCAAAGACTTTGGCCAGATCATGGCAGGCTGTATATGCCACCTTGCCTTCATCTACAGCTCAGGTGACTAACTCCAAGAGGCTGACCAGGTCGAATGACTAGGTATGACTTACCCTGCACAAAAGTAAACTGTGTGAGATCCTGTGTCTGCAGATTCCCATATCCCTGTTTATTAGGTGCATGATGATGCATTCCATAGCTTTGCACAACAGACTTGTCAGGAAGTTTTTGCAGCATTTCCCAGGGTCTGTAGTCACACCTTGTTTGTGGAGAGGGTGGTGACTGTAGCAGTGCACAATTCAGTAGGGACAAAGCATGAGGATAGTCTGTGCTTGAACAGGGCACACAGGTGAGGTGCCAGATCACTCTGTAATTCATGTAGAACACAGTCAGGGATTTTGTCATGTTCCATAGAAGCTGTATTCTTGGCCTTGGACAATGGTGTTTTAACCTGTGCTGCAGTAATACTGGGTGCCTGGCAGTGTACTGATATTGTGATTGGTCCTTTGGGGTGGGAGAGGGGTAACATTTGCACTCAAGATGTCAGCCAGTATATTGGCATTATTTGTTGGCTCAGTCTAGCATGTGCCATTGTCTAGAAGCTCAGAAGAAATCTTGGTATTGCCATGGAGATTCTTTACATAACTGTATGAGGCCTTGTGGTTGTTTTTACTATGTGCTCCAATTCTGTTCTCACAGCTAACTTTGTGGTATTTGATGGGGGATCTCAACTATTAATTGAGGCTGATAAGAGTTTATTTTCAGTCTTGAGACTTCATCTTATTCCATGTTGGTCCCCTCCTTCTGTTCTACAATTTCTTTATGGCAGGGAACCACCAGATCTGCTTCCTTTTTTGGAGGTATGGGTCTTGTTTGTTTTGGGTATGGCGGTATCAATGCATTTGTGTATGTGTTCGTAGCGCATTGTTCTTTGATTCAGCTGTCATGCAACTAGTCTCCATTTGTATGGCTGCCATGAGGGTAGCCACCTCAGTTTTTAGGCGGCCATAGTTAGCTTTGGAAAGGCTTTTCATAGTGGTTACCTGTGCGAGGGGGGGGGGGTGATATGGCTGTGGATTTTTAAAGGTGATTAATTTGTGTTCAGGTATAATAAGGTAGGAGTTGACTACTGGTGTAGGGCAACAGGTGGACAGGTTGCCATAATGGTTAGTTTACCTTGCAGACACAAGGTACAGGATTTGATTCTAACTAACTAACTTGGCTAGGCTTAAAATGGTTCACAGGGCAGTAAGCCTAGTAGGACTCTATCACAGCACATGAGCTTCTATGACAGTTGCCCATGTTATATATAGGTTTACCTTTAGATGTGCATATTGCAGACAGGCAAATTGCAATTGTGCGAAAGGCAGTCTGCAAGATCTGCAAACGCCAAATGGAAAAAGGTTCGAATTTGCAATGAGTGAATGCACATTGAGATTTGATCATTGCACATTTGACATTCCGGGGTGGAGTGCACTATAGTGGGGATCGGAAATGGTTCCTTTCCCCACTGTAGTGTGATCTCGTAGTTAGAATAATAAAGTAGGGGGGTGTGCAGGGGGCTTGCCCCCCTGCTTTACACTTCTTTTTTCAACATCAATGTTCGAAAAACAGTGAATCTGCTTTTCGATTTGCTGTTTTTCGAACATTAAGGACTGTCGATGTTTACATTTTCATGGTTTCGAGTCACTCATATGAGCACTCGAACCAGTGTGATTTGCAGTTTTAAACATAAACCTATATATATATATATAGACTAGCTGACTCTACAGACTCCTTTCCCTACAGTTGAGTGACTGACTAACTGATATGTTTTGAATGTCATCATTATTTTACAGGATCACATGGTGTAATTGTACATTGCTTTGATTGCAGTTTAGAGAGCCCTGGGTTCAAGAGTTGGCAGGTCTTATTATTTTTTTCAAGGCAGAACAGTTTTGCTGGGGAAGAAGGGATGAGGGCAATAATTGGAAGAGGTCTGTAATTTGGGCCCCTTCACCCCTCAGTTAGATAGCCTTTGGTCAGATTTGTTGCAGTACAAGGTTCAGAGTGTGGATCACATGTCCAACTGCACTACATACATATATATATATATATATATATATATATATATATATATATATATATATGTGTGTGTGTGTGTGTGTGTGTGTGTGTGTGTGTGTGTGTGTGTGTGTGTGTGTGTGTATATTTATAAATATGTATAAATATATATATATATATATATATATATATATATATATATATATACACACACACAGACACACCCACATACACATTTTCCCTACTGTTGAATGACTATGCTGCATGATATGCTTGAATAACCATCAGGCATATCTACAGCTCAGACAGCTTAGTGATAACTTGCTGTGGCTGTTTTGTGCAGGGTCATGGTTTCAGGACTTTCTAGGGCTGATTATTTTGTTGCTGGGCAAAACAAGGGCTGTTGGATACAGAGTGATTAAAGCACTTTTAAGCAGATGTAAGTGGGTTTGCATGGGTTTATTCAGCAGTAAGCAATGCTAACTTCTGGTTAACTATGCCTACACACAGCCTTAAAAAGTGCTTAATCTGTGTAAGCATCCCTTAGCACCATGCAAACAGGCTTACTACTGCTTACTCTCACTTACCCCCATGCTAATTTCTATAAAAGAAAAGAAAATGTTTGATAGGAAAGTGGTGAAAAAGGAGGCACATAGAGGGTAACATAATATGAAAGATAGCTAGGGATGTGCAGGATGGATGTATGGAAGGTCCATAGCTGTCCATTTGTTCTACAGCAACAGGTGTGGATATATACTGAATTTGGAAGTATAGTTGGACATTCAGACCCCTGAGAGAGAGAGGGGTGAAGACAACAATAATGCATAGTGAAGCCAGTTAGACAAAATTACATGTGTCGAGTTGACACATGTGCGAAATGGACAGCTATGTATGGGGAGAAATTTTTTGTTTGAGTACAGATTGCCCTTTTTTTTGTAAGGTGAGAGTGGGATGTTGGGGAAGGATAGTAGGTATATTTCGGGATGTAAGTTGGGTAGGAAGACACACAAGACAGACAAGACAGCATACAGGGGTGGTATATTGCACATGTAGGGAGTAAACACCTTGGACGGGGAGGGGTGTTTGGTAATCAGAAGCCCACGAGCTCCCAAATGGATATAGTGGGACTGAGATCCCCACCCATACACAGTCACCACTGCACCTTCATGGCCTGAAGGTGGCTGTGCTGGGGACTGAGCAGGAGGGGCAAGCTGAACCTCTAATTGTGCCACATGGCCCTCAAGCTGGCATAGCAGATCTCCAAATTCCTTGGGAGTTCACTATGCACCAGACCCCAGAGCTGGCTTCAGGTGACAAGATCCTGTCTGTGCCCACGCTGCTGTTTTGTATTTCTCATTCTCTCTTTGTTGTATTATCTGACCTTGTAATTACAAAATTTCTAAACATGCATTCCTATACATACCTCTTGACATAGCACAATGTGGAAAACACTGGTCAACACAACATTACTATTCAGATATCAGATCTTGATGCATGACATTTTTAATATCAGTTAATCTCGTGTCTTATAGAGGCACTAACTTTGTCAGATGAGACTTGATTGTTTAATGCTTTCAGAGCTATAGTTGCTATCCATAACCTGTACACATTTCAAATCATACCATACCAGAGTAAACACAACCAGTCCAGGGTTTTGAATTTTATTGGCAGGCAGTTGCAGATTTATTTATATATAACCTGTATGAGACTATTACTATAATATTGTCTGCTTTATTCAGTACAAACCATACCCATTTTAATACTGCCAGGTGACATTCTACTCCTTTATATTTATTTGGTATGAATAGTACAAGCTAGATTGTTACTCACCAGCCTTGCGATGAAGCCTTTGCAACCTGCTTGCATGGGCTTCCTGGTTCACAACCCACTAAACTGGAGCTATAATGAACATAGAGAAACATTTATGCATACCTATCCATCACATACACAGGCTGGACTTTGGTAAATAGTTATTGCTATGAATACTTACACATTGCTGGGACATCACCCCTCTGTCGTGCTTCTTGGACCCACTGTTCCAAGAGCTCCTTCTTCCCCCGCTTCAAGTCAGCATAGTGGTGCCAGACCTGCTCAACAGTCCGAGGGATACCAGTGGCACTGGTGAGATCATGGGCAAGACTTTCCTAGGCTTCTTCTTTGTATTGTGAGCCCTAGTACTGGTTCTGCAGCAGTCTCACATCATGTTTTTTTACAAGGAGCCCTACCATGACCTTGGACTCCTGTATGCCCCAGCGCTGCACCCGAAAGCGCATGCCCTCTCCAACATCTGCTATACTGCCTATAGTCAGGAGCTACAACCAATTATGAGCTGTATTCCCACTTGTGAGGTTTAAATGCAGCCAATTTCCTACCCTTTGCCATGATTGGATGGTTTTGAATATGCTGAGCTAAGCTAAGCTATGGGCAAATCTGCTTAGCTAAGGTTGGTAGTGCTTACAGGGACAGGTTCAGCACTGCTTACCAATGGACAAATCCTCTTAGCTGGGCTACTCATTGCTTAGCATTCATATTTACAGAATGCTTACACCCAGTCAGCATATCTGTGCAATGCTTAGCATTGCTTATGTTTTATTTTATGGACTACCCCCTGTATGAGATTAATTCATTATTCCTGATGTATTATATGTTTGTTTGCCTTCCCTGAAATCCCCCAATGTACTTTCACTAATTTATTCTTGTGTGACTATACTGTATGGGGTACTTGTATGAGGGTTTCATAACTTTATTAAACTCACACCTCACATCTTGACCTACTGCACTACTCTGGTTAACAAATATGTGTTCTTTACTACCTAATTATTAAAAAACAAATTATGTACTGCTTTCACATGTAGAATACTAACTGGCTTTAATGGGGATCAACCTGGGAACAACTACTTACAAGGTAAATACTCTAACCAATTTGTTATTTCCGCATTGCTATGCTCTGGACTATTATGATGTTTAAGTTAGGCTAAACAGAGCTGCATGATGTGCACACCTGCTCAGCTATGTTTAAACTTTATTGCAGACTGAAAAAAAAAGAAATTAAACTGTTGTGTTTTATTTTTGTACTGTAGAGGTATGCACATTGATTTCTGCACCATTATCAATGGGGGGGGGGGGGCTGTGCTTTTACAGTGGTGATGACTTGGCAGGTTTTGCATTTGAGGTATGCTCCATGGATGCTCACAGTGTCCGCCATACCTCTCAACTGTACAGATTGTCACAGACTGCCCAGATGTTTGCCTTATATTTTTGGTCTATTTTTCATAGCATTGTGGCTTTCTGGTGGATTAGTGGCAAATAATTAAAGATTGCGGTTAGAAAATACTGACAGACATTTGCATTTTATACTTCATACCCTTCAGCACATTCATGCTAATGCAGAACCTGTTATCCTATCAACTTAAGTCTGCGAGTCAGACTTTTATTTCCTTTCTCCAGATTTCTTACCCTCTAAGAGGTTGAGAGGTGTTTTGCAGACACTCTCGCCACCATTACATTGCCGTACAGCAATTATGGAGTGCAGGGGGCATGTGTATAGTGTGAGCACTGCTCTCAGACACACACCCCTGCACTCATACACAGATCCGTGTCTGTGTAAGAGCTGAGCAGCGCGCCTTCATTTATATTCAAGGGGTGCTTCTGCTCTACACAGATGCGGACCTTTCCGTGCAAGAATAGCTTATTCTTGCACGGAAGCTTTGTGAATCTGGGGGATTGTTCCTGTATTATAGAGTAGAATAATAAAGGATTTGCATCATCTTACTTCCAATTTTTTGCTGAGCTGTGTTGTTTACCTCTTTGTTCCAGGCTTGTGCACATTTTCTCATTTTGTTCTCAGACTGTAAAATCTTTTGGGAGTGTGGATAATTTATAACTAAATTTGTGGATGCTGGCAGAGGACAGTGTGGATATCTCATTAATCTGAACTGCTATGGAATCTTTACGTTTTATTTCTGGAATCTTTACAGATAAGGACAACATGCAACCTCAGGTGTGTAGGATAGCACACACTATGATTAAATCATTTTTGCTTTGGAGAACAAAATTCTCATAATTTTCTTTTTTTGTCTTACTTGTCTCAGTATGGCTTCCAGCCTCAGCAGCTTTATGAAGAGAAAAATTAGAAAACAGTGTGACAATAATGTAGCAGTGTTATAGTAGAATTCCATATATGAGATTCCTGTGGATGGGAAAGAAAGTGGTATATATCCAGGGATGAGGGCTTTATTATGCATTTATTCTCTGAGCTTTTGTTAATGTAACATTAACCACAACTAGTGCTTTTTATCAATTTATTATAAATGATGTAAGGTTAGAGTTTTAAAGGCAAGTAGAGTTCTGTAAAACACTTCCTACGTCAGTAGATGACATAGCTGCACTTACTTATTCTTGCCAATGGAAAACTCTTTGGCAGTACAAGATACCTCCCAAAAGATCTGAATACATACATTTGAGAGAATAAGCCCAGTTACTATCACAATTCTGCAAATGTTCTTACTCAGAACATGCAATGTTATGGGTGGTACCTCACAAAAACTGGCTAAGGCAGCTTGCTCTTATGGGTCCGTAGTTAAAGGTCAGCTACCCTTTCTTTGGAACTAGTTTTGTTATAAAAAAAAAGGTTGATAGACTGGAAAAAACTGAAAAACAGCATTTCTTGCTTGGAAGACAACTCCATAATTGCAGGACAACAACATACCAATGGTGTTATAATATTCTGTTGCAATCAAATGAGTACTTTTCAGTGAAATACAGGAATCAATGAACAATGCTCAACAACTCTCTTCTTGTTAAAAAACAACAAAGTGGTTGATAGAAAACCAGTGAGAAGCATTTATCATTCTAGCTGGCCTCCAGAACCAGGTTACATGGTGACCATATGCCAATTATGTTTAAAATTATGAACAAATTCATCCATCCATCCATCCATCCATCCACAACCCTTGTTTTCCCATTTTGCATACTACACCACAATGCACACTTTCTAATATCTTTTTGTACTAACAGTCTTTTCATCTCCTGCTCTTATTAAACCATCTCAATTGCATGGTTCTACTGATTTTCTTCTTTTTCAGCTTTGCAAAACAAATTTTATTTGCAAAAGCAATTGCATTACTACCCTGAATGTACATTAGGATTATTATCATTCTGTTTACCATATTGTGTAGAATATGAAGCCTGCATTTTCTGTTATGCAACTTTATATTTTGAAATTGTAACTCATTTTTTTCTCTGTGGAAAAGATCATAGCTGAATATTTTACTTGCAGTAGTCCATGTACCTGGCTATAAAATTTACGTATTATTACATAAATTTTCCTTGCTCACACGGACACCCAGAAAACACAGACATATAAACAAGCACTTATGCACATGGACAGAGAGATACAAACACACACATATACACATGCACACATGTACATACCCATACACACACACACACACACACACACACACACACACACACACACACACACACACACACACATTAATGGGCAAATGTATTAATAAATAGATTTATGTTTTTATATTTTTAATTTTCCAATTTAACAGAGCCATTGATCACAGACTTTTCATGATTATACTGTCTCAAAAAGTGCATGTTTCTCTATAGGGAAAACACAGGACAGGTGATGAGTCCTGAGCAATGCCATGCTGCAAATACCAGTACTTTCTGTAATATCCTGCTCACTGTAACCCCAATATACATGAGCAGCAGTGACAATAATGATTCTAGTGTAGACCTTGGTTCAGCTTACAGTGCATGACCCCTTTCATAGCATCCCCTGCTTCCAGAATGGATCTGCTGAGCAGTTCTAAAAACCTGATCATCCCTTAAGATAAGGAGAACTAGGTCATGGATAGCTAGTACTTACTCATCTGGTAGGTAGGTTGCTAGTCTAACTTGGATAAGTAGCAGCATATGTACATATCTTGGACTTTACTGTATTTGCTGCATCTTTCAATACTTATTGCATACTTTAACTTTGTTTTACCCAGTGATGCTTGTAATGGCATCAAAAGGATCGATAAATTTGATAGCCTTCCTGGTAAACAAATAGTAAAACAAATCAGACCATGAACATTTTTAGGAAAATAGGTACTTTAATAAGCATTTATGTTTGAAGTTTCATGTGTGGTAGTATATTCAGTTACTTGCTTAGCTGTTTAAGTAAGTTAACATGCATGGTAGCATGGTGAAATTATTCATAAGTTCTTAGGTTCATAGGTATATACTAGGCTAATGGCCATGGGGCCTTTACAAGCCTAGCCCATAGAAGTGCCCTGGCATTGTGCCGCCCATCATTAGTTCCAAGTGCCTCTATCAAGTAGAGCCACTGGAGTGATTCCTGGGGTGAACTTTCTATTTCCCATCCACTCATCAAAAATTTGCTCTGCTTGACATCTATGGGAAGTCTATTCCAGAGCATGGGTAGTCTCTGGGTTATGAACTTGTCCCTTCAGCATGTTTTGTTGATTGTGGTAATGAGGCCGAGGTTCCTGGAGCGTGTGGTGTGGAAGGATTGGGATTTCTTTAGATGTAGCATTTCTAACAGAGCTGGGGCAGACATGGCTTTGTAAGTCAAGCAGAGATTGCCTCTTAGTAGACGATATGAGACAGAGAATAGCTGGAGTTTTTTGAGTCTGTCTGTGTAGGACATGTGTTTAAGGCCTAGGATCCTCTTTGTGAGGTACTTTTGTGGCCTCTCCAGCTGTTGCAGGTGTCTAGTGAGATACATGCCAAATGTGGCATTATACTGTATGATTGGTCTAATGAGGGAAGAGTAGAGAGAAATGATGACCTCTTTCTTCCTGGATGCAAAACCCTTGGTAATGAGATGTGCCACATAGAAGGACTTTCTGACCACAGTAGCAGTGTGGTGGTCGAAGGAGAGTTTGATGTCAACTTGTGTCCCCAGATCTTTTATAATATCTTCAGTGTTCAGTGGGCTCCCATTGATGTGATAATTAGTTGGAACTGAGTTTTTCCCAAAGGGGATGACGATGCATTTTTTTGGCATTGAGCTTAAAGCCATGGTTTCAACACCAGCATTGGTCTCATTGAGACCTTTCTGTAGGAAGTCTGTACCACTTGGGGAGTTAATAATGGCTCCCAGCTTGCAGTCGTCTGTGAATCTGGTCAGCCAGAGTCCCTCTGTGTTGGCCTGGACTTCTGAGAAGTAGATGCCAAACAGCAGAGGACCCAGGACTGATCCCTGTGGGATACCACTCGTGACTGGCTGGCAGTCTGACTTGAAGTCTGCTACTTTCACACTGTGGGTTCTATCTGTGAGCCAATTTGCAACCCACCTAGTGATATAGGGGTTGATGCCTAGTTTGGTGAGTTTAATTCCCAGGGTCTGTAGTTGCTCCCCCTTTATGGAGAGGGATGAATGTAGCAGTGTGACATTCGGTAGAGGCAAAGCCTGAGGTGAGGCTGTTATTGAACAGGGCACACAAATGTGGTGCCAGTTCATTTCCGCATACACATTGATCAGGAAACATACAATTCTCAAATAGTTCTGTTTTTTTATTACTTTCATTGCCATCAAAAGTTTTACTGCATATAGTGTTTTCTGTGGGTAATGTACTGCAGAATGACTTCACATACGGAAATGACTTTCTTAAACAGCTTTATTACTGTACCTTTATTGCTGCCCTTTTCTATTTCACCTTTCATTTATTTAACTAATGCAGACATGCTTTGTTTTGTTTGTCAAGAATCCCAGGCATGGAATTTGTTCTTGGATACTGATTTTTGACTACAGCAGATAACACAAATCCATACAGGAATAGTCAAAAGCAGATTCGGTGGCCATTAAAAAACTCAAAATATAATTCATGTATCTCTCAAATACAGAAAGAGTATATACAAACTGTATTGTAATACCGAATAGTGGCTATAAAACCTAAACTTTGCACTCATACAATTTGCATTATTTGATTTGGTTCAGACTGGAAGGATTAAGAAAGCATAAATTTGGGTACATGAAATAGAACTATATCCAACAAGGAGTCATTAAATCATAAAGTGACTTTTGCTTGGGGTACAGCATCTATAATCGTTTACCCTGGAATGAAGCATTTTTACAAAGCAGCTGAATCCATCAACATACTCCACTCAGTGAATTAAACCTAGTACTTCAGCTCTGTAGAAATGGTGTTTTCTATAGGATTATGCCATAAGTTATAGTGTTGGAGTCAATGTGTTTTGTTCAAGATGCCAGCAATATAACTGATGTGTTATTTGTCTGAACTGGAAAAACACAAGGCATTTTACATACCTACATTTGAGACCCAAATTAATGCTTGATAAATTAGAATGTATTGAATAATTATGTATACACACAGAATAAATCATATTTTAAAAGGTGAGGCAACATGATACAGATATAAAATATAAGTTTCAAACATTAAGATACAAATGGTATAGTGCAGTTAATTGTACAGTGAATGTGTGAGGCAGTTTGGACTATAAAATGAGGAGAATTGTTACTTCTCCAAAACCACGTGAAATAGTAGCAGTATATCTGTTATCCATTCAGATCTTTTACCTCATAAACTGCTTGCATTTTAAGCATTTTGGTATAATTAGACTAAATGTCAATACAATTTAATTTCTCTTTGTTGAAGTACTTATTTAAATGGTTTAATTTTCAGTGTTAAACAGTATCATTCAATTAAACATAGTGCCACCAGCATTTTTAATTTCATTCAATTAAGATTACTTTACATGCAAAAGTAGTATCAAACATTATATGGTAAAGATTACTACACTGCCAAGAATTATTTAATTTCTGAATAAAAATGCCCTGAAGGAAATGATTTTTATAGCTGAGTATTTAATTCCTCGGTGATATGTTATAAAGAACTTGACAAAACAACCTTTAGAATAAATAAATAAATATGCTATAAAATATTTTGAAGTACATTTTCTTTCAAGATGCATAGCTGAGATAAAGAAAATTATGTTTTTTGTATATTCCACAATGCATATAGTGAATTAGCTGAAATAATTACAATACTTATTGTTTTCCTTTTAAAACAGAATGCTTGCCTTTGGCAATGTAGGTATGTTATATGAAAGGCAGATTGTTAATCTTGCCTTATGCAGATTCCGTAATGTATTCATTTGTATTACAATATTATTATCTGGAAAGCAAAATGGAGAAGATGCCAATTAAGCTGTGAAATCCTCTCATGCTATTAAATTATGCAAATGAATCTCTACCTTTCCTGCCATACATTAAAAAGTCCTAGGTGGCTGATTTTATTGCTCCATCCATTTTCTGTAAGTGTAATTAAGAATTTACGAAGCATCTTGTCATATTATTCAGAATATATTTAGCAATCTAATTACATTGTAAACCATTATTTAGTTGGAAATACCAGCAGAATTTTGAAATGATTAAGTTATTAAACTATAGGTAGGTTATTGTCATTCATTTGTTACTGAAAGAATAATATACAGTATGGCCGTCACAAGAAATATAATGCAAGAATATACATTTTGTCTATCACTGAACTACTGTGGTGCATTTAAAATGGATTTAAGAGCAGATCTTCTCAATATAAAATATTAGTTCATTACTTTTAATCATAGTTTAATTAACTACATGATACCAACTCCAGCCACAAACCTAATTTCTTGCACAACTCAATATGTTTCTGAATGGAAACAGCCACAGATGGAATGCATTTCACTATTCTTAAAATTTTCTTGCATGCATATGAGATATTGTAGCTTCAGTCATAGCTACTCCCTGAACTACTGATATCTGAATGTGAAAAAAGACACTTTTTTATACTTCAGTTTTTTTATTGCATATTTTACAAACTCTTAGTTTTTCACATAGGTGGGCATAGTAAACTGCTAATTCACTTGTTTAAAACATTGGATAAATCCCATGTTATTTATATGACCAAGTCTTTACGGTTCCCTATTATATCAGCGAACATTTAAAATAGCGAAAACTGTTTTACTGACCACTTTAAATCGAAACCACAAAATTCCGAGCACATGGAACAGCAATTTTTTTCCCAGGGAAAAAAATCACTGGGCCATTTTTGGGACTTTGCCATTTCCTCCACTGTGGTGCGATGTCGGAGTTGGTATATTTAAGTATTGTGGGTGTGGGAATGGTGGGGGTGTGGGGGCATAGCCACCCACTTTATTTTGTGTATGTTTTTTTTTTTTTTACGGAGCAGCGATTTTTTTCCCTGGGAAAAAAATCGCTGTTCCATGTGTTCGGCATTTTGCCATTTCGATTTTTAATGGTCAATTATGCAGCATTCGCTATTTTAAGCATTCACTGTTAGACCCGTCTTTACATATATTTTGTCTTTGAGAAAAGAAAAAAAATGAGAGTTTATCAAAAGCAAAGCTGTGACACTTTATTCCATATGAGGTGAGTGTGCCTTCCTGTAGGAGTCATAATGGAATCATAATGCCTATTTGTACTCCTGATGTTGTAGGATTGAGTCTGATTGGCTCAAAAGCAATGACTGTTGTAATATTTATTGAGTATTTTCAAGAACACAGATTTTGTATATTTACAGAGCAGTAGTAAAAGAGGCAGGAGCATACCTCTCAGGTGTACAAATTTTTGCCTCATATTTTTGGTTTGTTTCTCATAAAATTGTGTTTTTCTAGCAAATCATTGAGAGCTGAAGTCAGAAAATAATATCAATCATTTGAGTTGCAGATTTCATACTTTTTAGAAAATTCATGCTAATGCAAAACCTGTTGACGCATCTACTTTCTAAGTTTGTAAGAGCAATATTTTAAAATGTGTCCCTAATTTTGGGCCTTTGTCACTCCAGTATGTATGACTTTGCCTGATTTCTTGCTCCAAGAGGTTGATAGGTATGGGCAGGAGGCAGAACTGCTTTGCACAGCATGGACCATATATTCAGGCATCAAAACACACAAGTAAAATGTGTAAAAATAGTGTGATGGTAAATACCTTTGACCATCACTTCTCTCTTTTTCCATTTTTTCTTACTTCTTTCTTTTTTTTTTAAGAACCTTCATGCC